>NC_142462.1:83750597-83902112 GCF_049115385.1 Moschus berezovskii
ACTCTTGGCCATACACACTGAGAAAACCAGAATTGAAAGAGACACATATACTCCAATGTTCATCGCAGCACTGTTTATAATAGCCAGGACATGGAAGCAACCTAGATATCCACCAGCAGACGAATGGATAAGAAAGCTGTGGTACATATACACAATGGAGTATTACTCAGCAATTCCAAAAGAATACATTTGAATCAGTTCTAATGAGGTGGATGAAACTGGAGCCTATTATACAGAATGAAGTAAGCCAGAAAGAAAAACACCAATACAGTATACTAACACATATATATGGAATTTAGAAAGATGGTAATGATAACCCTGTATATGAGACAGCAAAAGAGACACAGATGTATAGAACAGTCTTTTGGACTTTGTGCGAGAGGGCAAGGGTCGGATGATTTGGGAGAATGGAATTGAAACATGTATGTTGTCATATGTGAAACGAATCGCCAGTCCAGGTTTGATGCATGATACAGGATGCTCAGGGCTGGTGCACTGGGATGATCCAGAGAGATGATATGGGAAGGGAGGTGGGAGGGGGGTTCAAGATGAGGAACACATGTACACCCGGGGTGGATTCATGTCAATGTATGGCAAAACCAGTACAATATTGTAAAGTAATTAGCCTCCAATTAAAATAAATATTTTTTTAAAAAAATTTTAAAGAAAAAATAAAAATAAACTGCATATTGGGGGTGGGTATTATACGAGTGGAATTAAATCATATAAATTCTCAAATGTTTAATAAAAATTCCAATTAGGACTAGTATTTGTTTTAAATAGAATACTGTAGTTTAGCTTTGTGTGTTTTAGGTTTAACAGTAAAACGATATGATACTTACACTGCTTTGGTTGCATTTAAACTTACAAAGTGAGATTATACAGAGGAATCCTTAGAGCGAGGGCTGGGCTCTGCCACTTCCTAGCCATTGTAACCTTGGGCAAATTACTCTCTGTATTTCCGTTTCTTCATCTTTTCATCTTTAAAAGAGGAGTGATAGTTGTACAGATCTCCTGAGATTATAGAGAGCATTAGATCAATTCATCTACATAGAGCCTTGCTACTCAACCTGAGAGTCAAGGACCAGCAGCACGTGTATCATCTGGGAGCTTGTCAGAAATATAGAGTCTCAGGCCTCGTTCCTGATGTACAGAATCAGAACCTGCATCCTCATAAGATCTCCAGGTGCTTCCTCTGCACATACATGGCATAGTGCTCACTGTGTCATAAGCAGTACAGGCCACTGCTTATTGAAATAGCAATTTTGTTGTTTGGAAAAAATTTAAGCCACACGAATTCCTTATGCTGCATATGTGACAAAAATCCAAAATATAAAGAACATTTCAAGACTAAAAAATAAAAAACAAAACGGAAATCCAGAGTACGTCTCACTACGCTGAAATCAAAACGATGGTAGGGAAGTGTTCCTTTCTACAGGCCTCAGGGGAGCATCTGTTTTTCTTTCCTTTGCCTGTTTCTCAGAATCTCAAACACTCCTTGGCTTATGGTTCATTTCCATCTTCAAAGCCATCAATGTCCTATTGAGTCTTTCTCATATCTCGGTACTCTGATACTTAACAATTCTACCTCCCACTTCCATATTTAAGGACCCTGTGACTACACTGGATCTACCGCAGATAACCCAAAATAATCTCTCCATCTCAAAATCCTGAATTTAATCACATCCGCAAAGTCCTTTTTGCATCATAAAGTAACATATTCACAGGTCCCAAAAGTTAAGATGTGGACATTTCTGAGAGATTATATTTTGGTCCATCACAAGTGGCATTATGTTATTTTTTTTAATTCTCCTTAGTACCTGGCTTAACCGAAGGCATTGATCTTCTGCATTCATCCACTGCAATATCATACAGCAAGTAACCTTTGGAAAACTCTGCTGTACATTTTTGAAAGAATGGAAATGAAAAAGGAAAATAATGTTTGAATATTATAATAAAATAATTTTGATCTCATTAATTGCCTGAAAGGGTCTCAAAAACTCAGGGATCCGGAGCCACACTTTGAAATCTAGCTGTATTAGCACTTTACAGGCCACAAGAATCTGAACATTACATAACTGAGCTGAGTAATTTACAGAATTGCGGCAGTGAGATAGAAGATATTATTATTAGAACTCTTTACACTTTGAATATAAAGTTAAAATCATAAATATTTAATTGCCCATTGTCACTATTTATATTGAAAATATATACATATGTATTCTCACCAAATCTATTGCATTTGTACCAATCAGGAAATATTTCTCTCCTAAATCCTATATGTATTTTCTCAATGCCTTTCAAAGCATCTTTGAGAAATCTACAGTTTGAAAACTAGGTAAAATGAGTGTGCCATTATATAAGAAAACAACTGAAATCACAGGTATTTTAGTGGTTTCCTTGAAATACTCAACCCTAAAAATAACAGTGAAACTCAGAAGGCAAAGTTCTGGGTGAGAGAGAATGTACAAGAAGGCAGAGAATCTCAGTGGAATATGCATTTGCCAATGATAATAGGAAAAACAAAGGCCATTATCATTTTTCCCAAAATTAAGGCAGAGGACTAACAAAAGAGAAAACATCAATTCAGAATCTCTCACAGTCCCAAAGACCCTTCTGCCTTAATGTATGAAATAAGTGCAAGCTTCCCAAAAGATTATATATTACTCAAAGGATTACATTTAAAAAATATTGTTAGCAAAAATAACTACTCGAGGTATTAATTAAAAATGGCACTTGGGTTTCATTCCCTGATGTAATCTATTTCCCTTTCTATCTATTAGAAATACCAAAAAAAGAAAACCAACAAAGATTGACCGATAGTCAACCTATTGCCAGAAACCCAGAACTCTTCCATAATTATGCCTTACCAATGTCACTGATCGAACACTGAGAAACACAATTTATGACATATCAATATTTCGCTAACTAGAAACAGCAAGCTGCTCATCCTAAAGAGATGTAGAGAAGATACACTATCAGTCGCTCACTCTGGAATACAAGAGACTTACAAGCTAAGAAAAGCTTAGCAGTCACCCCAAATTGCACGGACACTGTATTTTGGAGCAGCCAGATCTGTGCACCTTAACTCTGCCTTCAGTTTATCTTTCCATAGACAGAGACCAGATTTCAATTCCAACTGCAATAAACAGTTGGAATAATAAACAGCTCAAAAACAGAGAAGGAAGCCCTATGTTGTCACATGTCTTTGCAGTAATATAAACGCCAGTAGTAAAGCACTTTTGTTAGAAATAAATTAAAAGTTCAGGTATTGTACAGGTCCTGCATTTCTTCCTAGTGTTAAATTTTTTTAAGCAGAAATGGTAAAAGAATAACCCACACTTTGGGGGAAGGAACAAGATGGCGGAGGAATAGGACGGCGAGACCACTCTCTCCCCCACAAATTCATCAAAAGAACATTTGAACACGGAGTAAAGTCCACAGAAAAACTTCTGAATGCTGGCAGAGGACGTCAGGCACCCAGAAAAGCAGCCCATTGTCTTCAAAAGGAGGTAGAAAAAAACATAAAAGATAAAAAGAGAGACAAAAGAAGTAAGGACGGAGCTCCGTCCCGGGAAGGGAGGCTTTAAAAAGAGAGAAGTTTCCAAACACCAGGAAACACTCTCACTGGCGAATCTGTGGCGAATCTGTGGAATCTCAGAGGGCCACATAACCCTCTTTTTTTTTTTTAAGATTTTTTTAAAACCCACAGATTACCCGCCAAACGGTAACTCGCAGCAGAGAAGCAGCGCAGACGCCTGCATACGCCATTAGCAAGCGGGGACTGGGCAGGGAGGAGCCGGCTGAACTGCTTAGAGAGAGGACTGGGCTTGAATGCCGCGAGAACAATCTGAGAGAACTGGGGATAGCAAAGCAGACTGGGATAGCTTCCCCGCGAAAAGGTGGAAAGCTCTAACTTAAGACTCCGCCAGCCCCGCTCACAGAACAAAGGACTGAGCAGAGCGAGCCAGCTGTGGTCGGCCCATCCCCCATCCCCCGCAGAGACAGGCAGGGAGGTCAGCCAGAGCCAGAGCGGGCAACTGCAGCCCCAGAAAGGCATCTGATACAAACTGCAGGCAGGCTTGTTGCTAATCAGGACTTCTTGGGCTCGGGCTGGTCGATATCCCCCTGAGAAGGTGCGCCAGTTGTACACCCAGAAAACTGAGTGGCGGAGACTGGGGAGGCGATAAGTCGCAGCGACCGCGCTCGCCCAACACCTGGTCCCCTGAGCTGCTCGGACCAGGGAAGGCACAAAACGCAGGCCCAACCAAGTCTGCACCTTTGTGGAGTACCCGAGAACCTGAACTTGAGCCGCTCAGACCTGGGAAGTGCACACAACCCAGCGCCGGCCTCGGACAGTTCCCGGCAGAGCAACCTAGAGCCTGTGCAGTGTAGACTGGGACAACACACACGCTGTGAGCGGGGGCAAACCCAGTGTGGCCGAGACGCTGCGAGCACTCCCCACAGATGCCAGAGATATTCGTCTGCAGCGTTCCTCCCTTCCCAGAACAGGACTGAACAACTGAGCCTTAAAAAGTGTCCACCCACCCTCTAGTATCAGGGTGGAAATTAGACACTGAAGAGACCAGCAAACAGAAGCTAAAACAGAGGGAACCACCTTGGAAATGACAGATAGAGTAGTCTAGAGGCTATTCCAAGAATAAGACCAAAAACCAGAGGCAAGAGGCTTAAGCCCGAATCCTGAGAACACCAGAGAACTCCTGACTCCAGGGAACATTAATCGATAAGAGCTTATCAAACGTCTCCATACCTACACTAAAACCAAGTACCACCCAAGGGTCAACAAGTTCCAGAGCAAGACATACCACGCAAATTCTCCAGCAACACAGGAAACTAGCCCTGAGCTTCAATATACAGGCTGCCCAAAGTCACTCCAAACCCACTGACATCTCATAACTCATTACTGGACACTTCATTGCACTCCAGAGAGAAGAACTCCAGCTCCACCTACCAGAACACCGACACAAGCTTCCATAACCAGGGAACCTTGACAAGTCACCTGTCCAACCCCACACACAGCAAGGAAACCACATAATAAAGAGAACTCCACAAACGGCCAGAAGAGGGAAAGGCCACCCCAAGCAAAGCAATATAAGAAAGATGAAGAGGCAGAGAAATACCCAGCAAGTAAAGGAACAAGATAAATGCCCACCAACACAAACAAAAGAGGAAGATATAGGGAATCTACCTGATAAAGAATTTCGAATTTTGATGGTGAAAATGATTCAAAATCTTGAAAGCAAAATGGAGTTACAGATAAATAGCCTGGAGAAAAGGATTGAGAAGTTGGAAGAAAGGTTTAATAAGGACTTAGAGGAAATTAAAAAAATCAGTATACAATGAATAATGCAATAGATGAGATCAGAAACACTCTGGAGGGAACAAACAGTAGAATAACAGAGGCAGAAGACAGGATAAGCAAGCTAGAACATAGAATTGTAGAAATAAATGAAACAGAGAGGAAAAAAGAAAAACGAATTAAAAGAAATGAGGACAATATTAGAGACCTCTGGGACAATGTTAAATGCTCCAACATTCGAATCATAGGAGTCCCAGAAGAAGAAGACAAAAAGAAAGACCATGAGAGAATACTTGAGGAAATAATAGTTGAAAACTTCCCTAAAATAGGGAAAGAAATAATCACCCAAGTCCAAGAAACCCAGAGAGTCCCCAACAGGATAAACCCAAGGTGAAATACTCCTAGACACATATTAATCAAATTAACAAAGATCAAACACAAAGAACAAATATTAAAAGCAGCAAATAACACACAACGGGATTCCCATAAAGGTAACAGCTGATCTTTCAACAGAAACTCTTCAGGCCAGGAGGGAATGGCAAGACACACTTAAAGTGATGAAAGAAAATAACCTACAGCCCAGACTACTGTACCCAGCAAGGATCTCATTCAAATATGAAGGAGAAATCAAAAGCTTTACAGACAAGCAAAAGCTGAGAGAATTCAGCATCACCAAACCAGCTCTCCAACAAATGCTAAAGGATCTTTTCTAGACAGGAAACACAGAAAGGGTGTATTAACTCGAACCCAAAGCAATAAAGAAAATGGCTACGGGATCGTACTTATCAATAATTACCTTAAACGTAAATGGGTTGAATGCCCCAACCAAAAGACAAAGGCTGGCTGAATGGATACAAAAACAAGACCCCCATATATGTTGTCTGCAAGAGACCCACCTCAAAATGAGGGACACATACAGACTGAAAGTGAAGGGCTGGAAAAAGATATTCCATGCAAATAGAGACCAAAAGAAAGCAGGAGTAGCAATACTCATATCAGATAAAATAGACTTTAAAACAAAGGCTGTGATAAGAGACAAAGAAGGAAACTACATAATGATCAAAGGATCAATCCAAGATGAAGATATAACAATTATAAATATTTATGCACCCAACATAGGAGCACCGCAATATGTAAGACAATTACTAACAAGTATGAAAGGGGAAATTAACAACAATGCAATAATAGTGGGAGATTTTAATACCCCACGTACATCTATGGATAGATCAACTAAATAGAAAATTAACAAGGAAACACAAACTTTAAATGATACAATAGACCAGTTGGACCTAATAGATATCTATAGGACATTTCACCCCAAAACAATGAATTTCACCTTTTTCTCAAGCGCACACGGAACCTTTTCCAGGATAGATTACATCCTGGGCCATAAATCTAGCCTTGGTAAATTCAAAAAAATTGATATCATTCCAAGCATCTTTTCTGACCACAATGCAGTAAGATTAGATCTCAATTACAGGAGAAAAACTATTAAAAATGCCAACATATGGAGACTGAACAACACGCTGCTGAATAATGAACAAATCATAGAAGAAATCAAAAGAGAAATCAAAATATGCATAGAAATGAATGAAAATGAAAACACAACAACCCAAAACCTCTGGGACACTGTAAAAGCAGTGCTAAGAGGAAAATTCATAGCAATACAGGCACACCTCAAGAAACAAGAAAAAAGTCAACTAAATAACCTAACTCTACATCTAAAGCAACTAGAAAAGGAAGAAATGAAATCGTAAAAATTAGGGCAGAGATAAATGCAAAAGAAACAAAAGAGGCCATAGCAAAAATCAAGAAAGCCAAAAGCTGGTTCTTTGAGAAGGCAAATAAAATTGACAAACCACTAGCCAGACTTATCAAGAAACAAAGGGAGAAGAACCAAATCAATAAAATTAGAAATGAAAATGGAGAGATCAAAACCGACAACACAGAAATACAAAGGATTATTAGAGAATACTATCAGCAATTATATGGCAATAAAATGAATAACCTGGAAGAAATGGACAAATTCCTAGAAAAGTACAACTTTTCAAAACTGAACCAGGAAGAAATGGAAAATCTGAACAGACCCATCACAAGCACGGAACTAGAGGCTGTAATCAGGAATCTTCCAGCAAACAAAAGCCCAGGTCTAGACGGCTTCACAGCTGAATTCTACCAAAAATTTAGAGAAGAGCTAACACCTTTGCTACTCAAACTCTTCCAGAAAATTGCTGAGGAAGGGAAACTTCCAAACTCATTCTATGAGGCCACCATCACCCTAATCCCAAAACCTGGTAAAGACCCCACAAAAAAAGAAAACTACAGGCCAATATCAGTGATGAACATAGATGCAAAAATTCTTAATAAAATTCTAGCAATCAGAATCCAACAACACATTAAGAAGATCATACATCATGACCAAGTGGGCTTTATCCCAGGAATGCAAGGATTCTTCAATATCCGCAAATCAATCAATGTAATACACCACATTAACAAACTGAAAAATAAAAATCATATGATTATCTCAATAGGTGCAGAGAAAGCCTTCGACAAAATTCAACATCCATTTATGATAAAAACCCTCCAGAAAGTGGGAATAGAAGGGACATACCTCAACATAATAAAAGCTATATATGACAAACCCACAGCAAACATTATCCTCAACGGTGAAAAACTGAAAGCATTTCCCCTAAAGTCAGGAACAAGACAAGGGTGCCCACTCTCACCACTACTATTCAACATAGTTCTGGAAGTTTTGACCACAGCAATCAGAGCAGAAAAAGACATAAAAGGAATCCAAATTGGAAAAGAAGAAGTAAAACTTTCACTGTTCGCTGATGACATGATCCTCCACACAGAAAACCCTAAAGACTCTACCAGAAAACTACTAGAGCTAATCAATGATTACAGTAAAGTTGCAGGATATAAAATCAACACACAGAAATCCCTTGCATTCCTATACACTAATAATGAGAAAATAGAAAGAGAAATTGAGGAAACTATTACATTCACTGTTGCAACGAAAAGAATTAAATACTTAGGAATATATCTACCTAAGGAAACAAAAGACTTGTACATAGAAAACTATAAAACACTACTGAAAGTAATCAAAGAGGACACTAATAGATGGAGAAATATACCGTGTTCGTGGATTGGAAGAATAAATATTGTGAAAATGAGTATACTACCCAAAGTAATTTATACATTCAATGCAATCCCTATCAAGCTACCAACGATATTTTTCACAGAACTAGAACAAATAATCTCACAATTTGTATGGAAATACAAAAAACCTCGAATAGCCAAAGCAATCTTGAGGAAGAAAAATGGAACTGGGGGAATTAACCTGCCGGACTTCAGGCTCTACTACAAAGCCACAGTCATCAAGACAGTATGGTACTGGCATAAAGACAGAAATATAGATCAATGGAACAAAATAGAAAGCCCAGAGATAAATCCACGCACCTATGGACACCTTATCTTTGACAAAGGAGGCAAGAATATAAAATGGAGAAAAGACAGTCTCTTTAACAAGTGGTGCTGGGAAAACTGGTCAGCCACTTGTAAGAGAATGAAACTGGAACACTTCCTAACACTATACACCAAAATAAACTCAAAATGGATTAGAGAGCTAAATGTAAGACCAGAAACTATAAAACTCCTAGAGGAGAACGTAGGCAAAACACTCTCCAACATAAATCACAGCAGGATCCTCCAAGACCCACCTCCCAGAATATTGGAAATAAAAGAAAAAATAAACAAATGGGACCTAATTAAAATCAAAAGCTTCTGCACAGCAAAGGAAACTATAAATAAAGTGAAAAGACAGCCTTCAGAATGGGAGAAAATAATAGCAAAGGAAGCAACTGATAAAGGATTAATCTCCAAAATATACAAGCAGCTCCTGCAGCTCAATTCCAGAAAAATAAATGACCCAACCAAAAAATGGGCCAAAGAACTAAACAGACATTTCTCCAAAGAAGACATACAGATGGCTAACAAACACATGAAAAAATGCTCAACATCCCTCATAATCAGAGAGATGCAAATCAAAACCACAATGAGATACCATTTCACACCAGTCAGAATGGCTGCTATCCAAAAGTTTACATGCAATAAGTGCTGGAGAGGATGTAGAGAGAAGGGAACCCTCTTACACTGTTGGTGGGAATGCAAACTAGTACAGCCACTATGGAGAACAGTGTGGAGATTCCTCAAAAAATTGGAAATAGAACTGCCATATGATCCAACAATCGCACTCCTGGGCATACACACAGAGGAAACCAGAATTGAAAGAGACACATGTACTCCAATATTCATTGCAGCACTGTTTATAATAGCCAGGACATGGAAGCAACCTAGATGTCCATCTGCAGACGAATGGATAAGAAAGCTTTGGTACTTATACACAATGGAGTATTATTTAGCCATTAAAAAGAATACATTTGAATCAGTTCTAATGAGGTGGATGAAACTAGAGCCTATTATAGAGAATGAAGTAAGCCAGAAAGAAAAACACCAATACAGTATACTAACACATACATATGGAGTTTAGAAAGATGCAAATGATAACCCTGTATACGAGACAGCAAAAGAGACACCGATGTGTAGAACAGTCTTTGGGACTCTGTGGGAGAGGGTGAGGGTGGGATGATTTGGGAGAATGGCATTGAAACATGTATGCTGTCATATGTGAAACAAATCACCAGTTCAGGGTCGATGAATGTTACAGGATGCTCGGGGCTGGTGTGCGGGGATGACCCAGAGGGAGGATAAAGGGAGGAGGGAGGTGGGAGGGGGGTTCAGGAGGGGGAACTCATGTTCACCTGGGGCGAATTCATGTCAATGTATGGCAAAACCAACCAATATAATACTGTAAAATAATTTGCCTCCAATAAAAAATAAATTAATTTAAAAAAAAAAAACTAAGAAAAGTAAAAAAAAAAGAAAAGAATAACCCACACTTCATTCAGCCAGCAAAGATAGATGACTGCTGGACACTGGGAATTAGAACTACATGGCCACTCTGTTTCTGGAAGGAATTTATGTGGAGTTCAACTAGCATCACATTGGTAGATTGTAATACAAACACTTTGACTATTTATATACATCCTATATAGTAAGAATTTTCTTCGTTCCAGAGATGGTGGAGAAAGCATGGTCTTTCAATTCACATGGAATGAGTTTTGATCCTAGCTTCTGCACTGCAAGCCTCAGCTTCTTCCTCTATCTATTACATGGAAAAAATAATCATTGATATATAAAAATATCCAGCACAGTGTCTAAGCTGGAGTGGATACTCAATAAATGACAGCTATTATTATAAGAAACAATAAAGAGAGGAAAATTAAAGAGTTCGGTTCAGTTCAGTTGCTCAGTTGTGTCCGACTCTTTGTGACCCCATGAACCGCAGCATGCCAGGCCTCCCAGTCCATCACCAACTCCCAGAGTTTACCTAAACTCATGTCTATTGAGTCAGTGATGCCATCTAACCATCTCATCCTCTGTCGTCCCCTTCTCTTCCCACCCCCAATCTCTCCCAACATCAGAGTCTTTTCCAGTGAATCAACTCTTCGCATGAGGTGGCCAAAGTATTGGAGCTTCAGCTTTAGCATCAGTCCTTCCCATGAGCACCCAGGACTGATCTCATTTAGAATGGACTGGTGGGATCTCCTTGCAGTCCAAGGGACTCTCAAGAGTCTTCTCCAGCAACACAGTTCAAAAGTATCAATTCTACAGCACTCAGCTTTCTTTATAGTCCAACTCTCACATCCATACATGACTACTGGAAAAACCATAGCCTTGACAAGACAGACCTTTGTTGGCAAAATAATGTCTCTGCTTTTTAATATGCTATCTAGGTTGGTCATAACTTTCCTTCCAAGGAGTAAGTGTCTTTTAATTTCATGACTGCAGTCACCATCTGCAGTGATTTTGGAGCCCCCCAAAAAAAGTTAGCCACTGTTTCCCCATCTATTTCCCATGAAGTGATGGGACCAGATGCCATGATCTTTGTTTTCTGAATGTTGAGCTTTAAGCCAACTCCATTAGGGAATTCTAAACAGCGAAGGTACTTTAGGGGGCTCTGTTGCTTAGTTGCTCAGTCATGTCCAACTCTTTGCAATCCTTTGGACTGTAGCCCACCAGGCTCCTCTGTCCGTGGGATTTTTTTCAGGCAAACATACTGGAGTGGGTTACCCTTTCCTACTCCAAGGAATGTTCCCAACCCAGGGATTGAACCCATATCTCCTGCATTGCATTAACCACAATAAGGTTAATGATCATTCAAGAAAGTACTGGGAAAATTCTCAAACATTGTGGGCTTGTTTGTTATGTTCCGCTCAAAAAGCAGAACAAGTCACTTAGCATCACAGCCAGATTGACTTGCTACTTCCTTAGCAACAAAACCATGCAAAAGAAGTACAAAACATGCCCCAAAACAACAAAAACAAAAAATTGGTGATGTGAGACCCACATATTGCCCAGTGAACTCAGTAAATTCATGATCCCTAGGACAAGGCCTCTGCACACATTAAAAACAATAATTTGTGAACCTAGCTTGACCATGTAGGGACAGAAGAACTCCCCCCTACTCAACCTGGAGGAGGAGATGACAATGGAAACATGATGTCTACTCAAGAAAGACAAAAAAAGGATTTTGCTGATGGTCCAGTGGCTAAGACTGCATGCTTCCAATGCAGGGGGCCCAAGTTCAATCTCTGGTCAGGGAACTAGATCTTACATGCCAAAACTAAGACCCAGCAGAGACAAAAAAATAAATAATTTTTTAAGAGAAAGACAAAGAAGTTCTTTTTCCCCCTTCCCACTTTTCCTTTGATTATAAGACCGCAGCCCATTAAGTTCCCAGGGCATAGCATCCCCAGCTTGCCTGCTTGTAACCCTCACAAGTGTCCTATTCTAATAAACCACTACTTATCTACCACTTTGCCTCTCGCTGAATTCTTTTCTGCACTGAGATTAAAGGACTATAGTACTGGAACTCTTCGGGCACCCCAAAATGAAACCCAAATGGTTTCAGTTCCACTTTCCCAAAAAATTAAAAAGTCACAACCTCTAAGGAAAAGAAATAGAAATCCAAAGGGACAACAAAATGAAGTTAAAAATAAAGAGAACCAAAAGGATCTGCAGGATAAAATTTAAATTTTAGTATTAAAGGACTATTAAGACACAAATAAAACATTTTTATTATGATAAAAATTGTAGAATTGAAACAAAAATATAGAATAAGTGATAAGTGCAAACTTGAAATGATCTCACAGAAAGTAAAGGGAGAAAATTAAGAAACAAATGAAAAAGATGAGAGTGAAAGAAAGGAAAATGGAGACTAAAACTAAAAATTCTTGATTTTTCTGAAAAATGCAATAATTATTAGATCAGATGCAATTTATCAAAGTTAAGCCTTGAAGAAGGCTTCCCAGAGCTCTGCCAGCCAACATATAAAGAAAACATACCACCGGGATATCGGTTTTGAGGAAAGTATTCCAACCATATGGAAAATAAGATCAGAAAGAGGATTTAAAGAGAGAAAAGATGAAAATTGGTGATGAATGAAGACCTTACTGTAGGCTGAAGCTACTAGAAATTATACATTAGCAGAAAAAGTACCTCCAGACTAAAGAGTGAGCAAAAGTAGACAGATTCTGGTCAGCAGTACATGGCAAAAGGAAGGAGAAAAGGGAGCTGCAGGAAGTAAATTCTCTGAAGTTATGACCAACCTTGATAGTATATTAAAAAGCAGAGACGTTACTTTGCCAACCAAGGTCCGTCTAGTCAAGGCAATGGTTTTTCCCGTGGTCATGTATGGATGTGAGAGTTGGACTGTGAAGAAAGCTGATCGCCGAAGAATTGATGCTTTTGAACTGTGGTGCTGGAGAAGACTCTTGAGAGTCCCTTATACTGCAAGGAGATCCAACCAGTCCATTCTAAAGGAGATCAATCCTGGGTGTTCATTGGAGGGACTGATGCTAAAGCTGAAACTCCAATACTTTGGCCACCTCATACGACGAGTTGACTCACTGGAAAAGACTCTGATGCTGGGAAAGGTTGGGGGCGGGAGGAGAAGGGGATGACAGAGAATGAGATGGCTGGATGGCATCACCGACTCTGTGGACATGAGTTTGAGTGAACTCCGGGAGTTGGTGATGGACAGAGAGGCCTGGCGTGCTGTGATTCATGGGGTCGCGGAGAGTCAGACACGACTGAGCGACTGATCTGATCTGATCTCTGACACTCAGACTAAGTGCAGTTGGCCTACACGTGGGGATCAGCAAGCAATGGCAAGAGAGGGAAATTGCAGTCCTGCTTATGTAAACACAAATGTGTAGAAAATCAAAACATTTTTCTGGCTAGGTCTCACTGATCAGGAATAACTTAACTCTGACCCAGAACACATTCCAAACTAAAATACATTAGTGTAACTTTTAATACATAGGCAATATGATTTTAACTCTCTCAAAGGGAATGTAATTACCATAATAATTTGTAGGATATTCCCACCCAGAAAAGATATTTTCTTTCTCTACCTGGAGATAAAATAAGTGTAAATTTAAGAAATTTATCATTTTTAGTTATTATTTTTAACCAGGAAAAGCATAATTCAGTTCAGTTCAGTTCAGTCGCTCAGTCGTGTCCGACTCTCCGCGACCCCATGAATCACAGCACGCCAGGCCTCCCTGTCCATCACCAACTCCCGGAGTTCACTCAAACTCATGTCCACAGAGTCGGTGATGCCATCCAGCCATCTCATTCTCTGTCGTCCCCTTCTCCTCTAGCCCCCAATCCCTCGCAGCTAGTTTAT
The DNA here is from genome assembly GCF_049115385.1 of Moschus berezovskii. NCBI lineage: Eukaryota > Metazoa > Chordata > Mammalia > Artiodactyla > Moschidae > Moschus > Moschus berezovskii. The sequence continues at coordinate 83,764,736 of NC_142462.1, forward strand.
AATTAATAATTTGTATAATTAATTTTATAATTAATTAATAATTTGACTATATTTAGTAAAAAATATTACAACTAAATGTCCAGTGACCATCCATACTTAGGGTTCAGAGACTGTGGTTACAAAATAATCACCAAGAAAATGTCAAACAACCTCTTTGTCTCCAGAGAAGTTTCCCCCAAGATTGTATTTATCATAATGCTCCAATATTATAGGTATTTTTAAGTTACATTTCCTAACTGCTCAAGCAAATAAAGAAAATGTTTAACATGCGAGGCAAAAGAGATTTCATAAAGATGCTCTATCAGAGGTAAGGTAAGTATGTAAAAATCGAATTGCTCTTTTAAAAAGCATTATAGTAAAATCACAATATATATGTTTTATAAGCTACATTTAAAGAAGTAAACCACTTTATAATATGATAGACATAATAAAAAACAGTCCTTAAGACTTTATATAAAAACCATTTATTTTCCACTTACAATGTCCCATTTCCTTGCATCATCAGATATAAGCATTTATCACTAAAAGCAGTTTTAAGTCATTTTATGAACAATTTATCTGAAGTATAAAGTGATATAATTATCTTTTAGATGCATTTTGCAATGAAGTGAATCCTTTTTATGGTCTCCTGGAGATAAAAAGAAAACATTCACATTAGAACATTTTACCTGATTTATTATAATGGAAGATTATATAAACCGAAAAGCTAATTTGATAAATCAAATCCAATTATGAAATTCTATAGAAATATGACCGTAAAGAGGAAGATCATTCATGCTATTTCATCTGTTTTGAAGAACTACATGTCATTACTTTGGGGTAAAACAACTTTTGAGTTGTTAGATATTTTCCAAGAAACTTCAGTTGTTCCTTTGTTCCTACCTATATAACCTGGATTTCTCTCTTTGGCAGCTGAAATGATGTCATCACAAAGAGGACAGCTATGGCAGAGAATTATAAGGAAAATTTCAACAGCATTGTGGTCCACCAATGACACAGACCTTCCAACACATTTATACACAAAGATTGATATGTAGATTTAAAGAATCATTCTGTCCCCAGCCAGCATGCATCCCCATAGTTAGTACAGATGCAGTAGTGGAGAATTGCTCTAAAAGAAGCAATTACAAGGGGGAAAAAATGTCCTAAAATCTGTTAATTATTTACAACATTGTTTAATATATACTGCAGCACAATAGAGCTGAGATTCTCTTTAAAAAAAAAGATTCCTAAACCCTACCCCAAACCTACCAAATGAAGATTTCTGATGTGGTTCCCATATATTTATATATTTTTTTTTAATTTTTTAAATATTTTTTACTTATTCTAATGGGCAGCCAGATATGAAAACATTCCAATATATAAATCACTCCAACACAAATCCAGCTCTTAAGAAACCCATCAAACTGTCAAATGACATTTACTTATAATTTTTATTTTTTGTCTTTTCACAGCTGCTTTATGTTTTAACTTGTGTGAGAAAATTCTTAGCCTCTTGACAGAAACTGAAACATTAAAATCACAATGTTTAGTTTCATTCTAATTCCTTAGGTAAGCATTAAGTCAGAGTCAAAATCCAAAACAACAAAATTGAATTCAAAATGGAATATTTTTTGTCTTCTTTTTATATTTCGAACATGAAATATGGGTTTAAAATAACACAAAGCGTTGTTCACTTTGAATATTGGTGGCATAGTGTCAGAACTTTCCTCCTGGAAATCCCAAAAAGTAACAAGGAAAACAAGCATAGAAATGGAAATTCTTTCTTTAGCTACATGTAAAGACATTACTTTGCCAACCAAGGTCCGTCTAGTCAAGCCTATGATTTTTCCCATGGTCATGGATGTGAGAGTTGGACTGTGAGGAAAGCTGATCGCCAAAGAATTGATGCTTTTGAACTGTGGTGCTGGAGAAGACTCTTGAGAGTCCCTTGGACTGCAAGGAGGTCCAACCAGTCCATTCTAAAGGAGATCAATCCTGGGTGTCCATTGGAAGGACTGATGCTAAAGCTGAAACTCCAATAATTTGGCCACCTCATGCGAAGAGTTGATTCACTGGAAAAGAGTCTGATGCTGGGAGGGATTGGGGGTGGGAGAAGATGGGGACGACAGAGAATAAGATGGCTGGATGGCATCACCGACTCGATGGACATGAGTTTGAGTGAACTCCGGGAGTTGGTGATGGACAAGGAGGCCTGGCGTGCTGTGATTCATGGGGTCGCAAAGAGTCGGACGCGACTGAGCGACTGAACTGAACTGAAAGTACAACTAAAAAGAACCTACATAAGCATAAATAATTTCCTTTAAAGCCGACCGGAAAAATGAAACATTGCCATTATTAAAATATATAATACAAGCAAAAAAAAAAAAAATACAACATTTCTAAATCCATACATCCACTGGGGAAAAACACAGTCAGTCTCAACTTTTTTTGAGATGAGCTCAAACACCTCAGTAGTAACATTTAACACTTAACAAGATTAGTGGAGGAATTATAAAAATGGTAGCCCAAGATATAAACACAGTCAAATGTTTCAGTTCAGTTCAGTTCAGTCCCTCAGTCATGTCCAACTCTTTGCAACCCCATGGACTGTAGCACGCCAGGCTTCCCCAACTTCCGGAGCCTACTCAAATTCATGTTCATCAAGTCAGTGATGCCATCCAACCATCTCATCCTCTGTCGTCCCCTTCTCCTCCCACCTTCAATCTTTCCCAGCATCAGGGTCTTCTCAAATGAGTCAGTTCTTCACATCAGGTGGCCAAAGTACTGGAGTTTCCGCTTCAACATCAGTCCTTCCAATGAATATTCAGGACTGATTTCCTTTAGGATGGACTAGTTTTATCTCCTTGCAGTCCAAGGGACTCTCAAGAGTCTTCTCCAACACCACAGTTCAAAAGCATCAATTCTTTGGTGCTCAGCTTTCTATATAGTCTAACTCTCATCCATGCTACTGGAAAAACCATAGCTTTGACTAGATGGACCTTTGTTGACAAACTAATGTCTCTGCTTTTTAATATGCTGTCTAGATTGGTCATAACTTTTCTCCAAAGGAGTAACTGTCTTTTAATTTTATGGCTGCAGTCACCATCTGCAGTAATTTTGGAGCCCCCAAAAATAAAGTCAGCCACTGTTTCCACTGCTTCCCCATCTATTTGCCATGAAGTGATGGGACCAGATACCATGATCTTAGTTTTCTGAATGTTGAGTTTTAAGCCAACTTTTTCACTCCTCTTCTTTCACTTTCATCAAGAGGTTCTCAAATCTTTGTCTGAATACAAAGGTACCAGTCAACCAGTTTTAACATGGAGAGAAATCTAATTTCCCATTCCCAGCCTCTTTCTATGTGGAGGGAGCACTACTAGTATAGCATTGCTCTTCAATGCCTCCGCCTCTCCATTCTCTCCTGAGAACTAACTATGTTAGCTTATTATCAATGCAGTGGAATTAAGATCTTGACATTTGGCCCCAGGCTTCCCTGGTGGCTCAGGCGGTAAAGCATCCGTCTGCAATGCAGGAGACCCGGGTTCGATCCCTGGGTTGGGAAGATCTCCTGGAGAAGGAAATGGCAGCCCACTCCAGTACTCCTTCTTGGAAAATCCCATGGACAGAGAAGCCTGGTAGGTTGCTGTCCGTGGGGGGTCACAAAGAGTCGGACACGACTGAGCAACTTCACTCACTCACTCACTCCTACCTCTCTACCATTGCGCTCATAGTTGCCTGAGAACAGAGAACATAACATCTCAGCCACTATCAACCCAGTACCACACTATCACAAAGCATGAGCTAGCTCATGCCTGCTTCATCAAACTTCCTTGATAGCTCAGTTGGTAAAGAATCCACTTGCAATGCAGGAGACCCCAGTTCGATTCCTGAGTGGGGAAAATCCATTGGAGAAGGGATAGGCTACCCACTCCAGTACTCTTGGGCGTCCCTTGTGGCTCAGCTGGTAAAGAATCCACCTGCAGTGTGGGAGACCTGGGTTTGATCCTGGGTTGCAAAGAGCCCCTGGAGAAGGGAAAGGCTACTCACTCCAGTATTCTGGTCTGGAGAATTCCATGGACTATATAGTCCTTGGGGTCACAAAGAGTCAGACACGACTGAGCATCTCTCACTTTTGTCAAACTCATTTTACTCCATACTTTGCCCTTTGTCTCTGATCCTTCTCCTCCCTAAAAAGATAAATAAATAAAAATAAATTTTAAAAACACATATATCAGATCTACTATAGCATTCCTTAATGTAAGAATTTTTGACAGTATGGGAGGGGTAACTTTTCATGAATTACAGGACCGGACACCCTACTTCCCACCCACTAAACGTCAGAAGTACTTCCTATGCACTGAGACAAATGAAACTGCCTATTCAGACGCAACCTATAGGGAAGACCGCCAGCCAACTCCCTCGGTTACTGGCTTGAAGAAAAGGTCCTTTCATGGATGAGTCACTCTCTGCCCTGCTCATGACTTGGGTTGATATAGCTGCCTAATTTTGCATTCAGTATTAGTAAGCACAACTTAGCCCTTCTTCCCTGTGAATAATAGTACACAGAATAAATAATGGCTAACATTTATTGAGTGCATACTCTCCCAGGCACAATTCTAAGAATTTTAAATGTATACTTTACATGTATTCAAATTTAAACTTTGAATCCTCAAACATAGTTTTAAACACTACCATCTTCCCCATTGCATAGCAGAGGCACAAAGAGATGATGATACTATCATCGAATAAATAGGCAAGGAACATTGGAAAACAGATTCAGACATGGGAGAGCTAAATATGACTTGCAGATCATGTTTTCTGATGCAGCCAGAAAGTAGTTTTAAACTTAGGTAATATTTTGCTAAGTGCAGACCAAGAAAATTCTTGACCTCTATAAAACAAGTACTATGGACTACATACATGATTTTTCCCCAAAAATTCACCTATTAACGTTCTAATCCCAATGTGATGGTATTAGGAGGTGGCATCTTTGGAAGGTAATTATGTTTAAATGCAGTCAATGAGGGTGGAGCCCCTATGATGGAATTGGTGCCTCTATAGGAAAAGGAAAGAGGAACAGACCAGAAAGCACTTCTCTCTCTCTTCCTCTCTCTCTATCTGCTTCTGTCTCTCTGTCTCTGTGTGTCTGTGTGTGTGTGTGTGTGTGTGTGCGCGCGCGCACGCCATGTGAGGATACACAGCAAGAAGACAGCTGCCTACAAAGCAAGAGGGCTTTCACCAGAGATTGAATCCATAGGCACCTTGATCTTGGACTTGCCAGCCTTCAGGTCTGTGAGAAATAAATGTGTGAAGTTTAAACCATTCAGTCTATGGTGTTTTGCTATAGCAGCAAGAACTGACTATGACAGCTAGTGAAGGAGCATAAGAAAGAGAAGAAAAAAAAATTGTTATTTTGCCAAAATGAATACAAATACTTAATGGCAGAAAAGAGAGACTTTGAAGGGTCATTTGCAAAGTTCACTTCCTCAAGCACTCGCTCCACAGAGTTTTGCAAGGGTCCCCACACCAGTCTCAGCAGAGTGGGGATTGCTGTGGCCATACTCAGCCTAGACCACCCCTAGGCCTTGGTCCCCCAGGGCTCAGCAATGTGGGTCACCTGCCATTGGCCTGGGGACCAGCCGGCAGCCTTTGCCTGCAGCAGTCATATCATGAAGCCCCGAGTAGTCCCTGAACTTGGCATTGGTGAGCAAGAGCACCTGCTCCCGGTGCCTGGGATGCAGGAAAGGCTGACGAGTGTAGTGCTCATCAAACGGTGTCCTGGAAACCAAGTGGAGAAAGGTTTTCAATGATCAGAGATAAGCCATGTTAAAAGCTGCCAGTAAGTCAAGTAACATGAAGACTGGGAATGACTGGTGATGTGGAGGTTACCTTACCAATGAACTTGAGAAGATTATTTCAATTAAAAGGCCTGTGTATGTGTGTTAAGGGGGCAAAAGCATGATTAGTGGGCTCATGAAACTACTGGGCAGAATATAAACAACTCCTTTGGGGGGAATTTTGCTATAACAAAGAGGGAAAAAATGGGGCAGTATTTGACAGCAGGAGTAGGAGGTCAAGAGAGGTATTTTCTTTAGGATGGAAGACTTAATAGCATGTTTTTTAATAGCATATTTTTATGGTGATGGAGATGATCTGGTTGAGATGGAAAAACTGATGGTGGAAGAAAGAAAAGCAGAATAGCTGGAATGATGACTTTAAACAGGCAAGAGGTAGGTACATAAATGAAGAGGCTGGACTTAGATTGGACCACAGATAGTTCACTACCAGTTCCTGGGAAGACAAAGTATACAAAATCAATGCTTGTAGGTAGGTAAATTGGATAGGGGAAGGTTTGTGAAAATTCTCCTTTAATTGTTTTTCTTTTCTCAGTGAAACATGAAGCAATTACAACTAGAAGTGAGGCTAGGGAAAGAGTTAATATAAGTTCAGCATGTCCAAAATTGGACTCCTCACTTCTCACCACTGTATTTGTTAGACTTTGTTATGTAACAAACTATTGCAAAACATGCTATGGCTCAGATGGTAAAGAATTTGCCTGCAATGCAGGAGACCTGGGTTTGATCCCTGGGTTGGGAAGGATCCCCTGGAGAATGGAATGGCAACCCACTCCAGTATTCTTGCCCGGAGAATTCCATGAACAGAGGAGACTGGCAGAATACGGTCCATAGGGTTGCAGAGACTCCAATGTGACTGAGCAACTAACACTTTCACTTTCTATTGCAAAACATGCTGGCTTAAGTACCATTTCTGTAGGTTGAATTGTTGCTGCTGCTGCTGAGTTGCTTCAGTCATGTCTGAGTCTTCGCAATCCTATAGACTGTAGCCCACCAGTCTCCTCTGTCCGTGGGATTCTCCAGGCAAGAATACTGGAGTAGGTTGTCATGCCCACCCCTCCAGGAGATCTTCCTGACCCGGGGATTGGACCTGTGTCTCTTACATCTCCTGCATTGCCAGACAGGTTCTTTACCACTAGCACCACCTGGGAAGTCCAAAGGTTGAATTGTGTCCCCCCAAAAGAGATTGTGAAGTCCTAACCTCTAGGATCTATGAATGTGACCTTATTTGGAAACACATTTTTGCAAAATTTTTAAACTCCAATAACTGGGGTCCTTATAAGAAGGTCATATGAAGAAAAAGAGAAATATACAAGGAAGAAGACCATGTGATGATGGAGGCAGAGTTTAGAGTGAACATATTCCCTGCTACATTATATGCCAAGGAATGCCAAGAACTGCCAGCAGCCACCCAAAACTAGAAAAATTAAAAAAAAAAAAAGATTCTTCCCTAAAGCCTTACGAAGAAGTGTTGGTTTGGATATACCCCAATTTTAGACTTCTAGCTTCCAGAATTGTGGAGGAATAAATTTCTGTTTTAAGTCACCCAGTGACTTGAACTCTAGTCTAGGCCAGCTTGCCTGGTATCTGCTGGGCTTGCTTATGCACCTGTCTGGACATCCGGAAGCTGGATGATCTCATACATCTGTGGTCTGTTGGCCTCTCTCACATGTCTGGAGATTGGCATGCTGTCAGCCAAGATTCCTCAGATCTCATGCAGTGGGTGGGTGAGGGAAAGGGTGTTGACTCAATGTCACATTGCAAAGGAGTTCGTGTAGGGGGGAAAGAATTCTTGACCATTTTTATAACCTATCGCTACACCTAAATCTGGGCTTCCCAGTTGGTGCTAGTGGTAAACAACCCACCTGCCAATGCAGGAGACCTGAGAGATGCAGATTCAATCCTTGGTTCAGGAAGATCCTCTGGAGGAGGGCATGGCAACCCATCCAGTATTCTTGCCTGGAGAATTCCATGAACAGAGGAGCCTGGAGGGCTACAGTCCACAGGGTCACAAAGAGTTGGACATGACTGAAGTGACTTAGCTAGCACACACGCACACCTAAATCTGATCTACCTGAAACCTTCTCCATCTCAGTGGCCAGCAATTCCATCCTTCCATGCATTCAGCCCAAAACCTTACAGTCATCTTTGACTTCTATCTCTCGCATGCAAATGCAAACCAGCTAATCCTGTAGTCTCTAACTTTAAAATATATCCAGAGTCTACCGTTTCTCATTACCTTTATAGCATCCTAATCTAAGCTAGTATCATCTTTCACCTGAATTACTACAACAACTTCTAAACAGGACTCTCTGCTTCTACTTTTACCTTCCTACCATCTATTACTCTCAACATAGCTTCCATAGTGATACTTTTAAAATATAAGTCAGATCATATCACTCTTCTGCTTAAAATCCTGAAAGATCCCCATTTGATTCAGAGTAAAAGCCTACACTCTTGAAATGGTTTATGAGCCTCACACAATCTGGCTGCCCTTTTCGTCTCTAACCTTATCACTTCTTGTTTAGTCGCTTAGGCTACCATAACAAAAATACCATCGGCTGAGTGGCTTATCAGTTCAGTTCAGTCGTTCAGTCGTGTCTGACTCTCCACGACCCCATGAATTACAGCACGCCAGGCCTCCCTGTCCATCACCAACTCCCGGAGTTCACTCAAACTCATGTCCACAGAGTCGGTGATGCCATCCAGCCATCTCATTCTCCGTCGTCCCCTTCTCCTCCCGCCCCCAACCTTTCCCAGCATCAGAGTCTTTTCCAGTGAGTCAACTCGTCGCATGAGGTGGCCAAAGTATTGTAGTTTCAGCTTTAGCATCAGTCCCTCCAATGAACATCCAGGATTGATCTCCTTTAGAATGGACTGGTTGGATCTCCTTGCAGTATAAGGGACTCTCAAGAGTCTTCTCCAACACCACAGTTCAAAAGCATCAATTCTTCGGCGATCAGCTTTCTTCACAGTCCAACTCTCACATCCATACATGACCACGGGAAAAACCATAGCCTTGACTAGACGGACCTTGGTTGGCAAAGTAATGTCTCTGCTTTTTAATATACTATCAAGGTTGGTCATAACTTTCCTTCCACAGAAATGTATTTCCCACAGTTCTGGAGGCTGGAAAGTCCAAGATCAAGTTTCTGGAAGATTAAGTATCTAGGCAGGGCTCAATTCCTGGTTCATAGGTAGACATCTTCTTGCTCTAACCTCACATGGTGGAAAGAGAGATATCTCTCTGAGGCCTCTAATCCTATTCATGAATGTTCCACCTTCATGACCTAATCACCTCCCAAACACCTCACCTCCTAATACTGGCACATTGGTTATTAAGATTTAAAATGTGAATTGAGGGGCAAAATAAATATTCAATTTATAGCATTCCACACCCCAAAATTCAAGCCCTTCTCACATGCAAAATATATTCATTTCTAGATATCATCTTAGTCAGACATTGCAAGCAGAGTGTGTAAGGGATACCCAGGGAAAGAGAACTAGGCATGCTTTCTTGAGGTATGAGAAGCCCATTTTTGGCCTAAGCCATTTTGTGGTCTAAACCTGGCCACAATGCTTGCCCTTAAACAGGTCTCAGTGATTAATCATCTTAAGGGAAGGAAAAGCAGTTAAGAAACAATAGTTCAGCGATCAAATAGAGACCTAGTTCCTCCTCAAAGGATATATATATATATACATCAGATTGCTTTCATATCTTCGAGTTCTGAAGGAACTAAAGCTCTCACCCAGGTGGAGGATGTTAACTGCATGCTGAGATCTCAGACTTCTCAGAATCTAAGAGCCAGGATGCTGACATTTTCTTACCCTCATGATTTCAATAAACTAAAGCTTGGGTTCTGGCAACCCTTGCCCCAATACTGTGCTGAATTTTCCTCTGCTCAAGCCCCTTCATGAATATGCACATACTATCCAAATATCTTCATAAATATGCAGGTACCCGTAGCTTGAAACATCCCCAATTTTGCTGTCTGGGAAGACAATGCTTCGGCAAATATCCCCAGTGGTCTCCTTACTTGCAGCAAGTATTGAATAATAAATCCTTCCTTCTCCCACTTTTTGGCTGGTTTGTGTCTTTTGGCTGGACGTCCACCAAGAGACAAACTCAACTTTCTGATAACAATATGGTTGAGACTAAAATTATAATTCATCCTCAGGTAAATTGCTCTCCAGTAATCATACAAGTTTATGTACTTCTAAAATACATCGGTTGGATAAACATAGGATAGACATTCTCATTCAAAAAGGGAGGAATCAGAAAGAAGAAAGGAGTGACAGGTCCCAAGCAAGTCTAAAATGCAACAGGGCAAGTCCTATTAGAACTCAAGACTCCAGAGTAATCAATCTTCTTTGGCTCAATGATCTGTCTCCCAGGTCCACTGGGGTGGAAAGCTTGCCTTCTGAATAAACTGAAGCAGAAAACCTCACTCTCTAGATTGATTGGTGCCTGATCCTACATCTTTGGATAACCCTGCCCCTACGGTGTTTCTCTGCCTGGGCTCCTCCATCCAGATTTCCAAGGCTGGGGTCCCAAATTGATAACTGCTGGGAGGCCCTGTCCTTTGAAATCTAGGTAGAGATAGCCATGCCCCTATAGCTCTGCTGGGCACAGACCAAGTCACTCCAGGGCCCACCCAGACTGGCAACTGAAGAACCATAGCATCAAAGCATGGAAGTAAAGCCCCAAAACATAAGGTGGTGCCAGGCCACATGCACCAAAATCCCAAAGGTGCCAAAAACCCTTCCTTTGAAACCAATCTGCCTCCCAGGACCTTGAAGGTCCTTCCCCCCAAGATAGCCCACAACCTGCAATAGGCACGAGAGCTCTGATGTTTTCAGAATTGCCTCCCGAATCACTCTTCTGTTTGCAGAAGAAAACAGAAAAGCAGCTCCTAGGTTCTGTTGAGATGGCTGATCCTTACTAATCTTATTAAATAGTCATTTGGTCACATGCTTAGTATTCTCTTGTGAGCATACTTTCTCATTTTTTGCAGTATAAATAGGTTGAGATTTCCAAATTTTTAAGCTCTGCTTCTCTTTCATTAACACCTCTGTCTTCAAACCATTTCTCTCTTTTCACATTTTACTTTAAGCAGTCAAGAATTATCTTTTGAATCACTTTTAACACCTCACTGGTACCCTCTGTGAAAGGAAAACCAAAATAGTGTGAGTATTGCTAAGAGAGCCCTCTAAAATGGAGTGAGAGATGGAGGAGATGGGACTTACGTACATTTCCGCCAGAATGGAATGTGAACTTTTGACTACATATTGTCTTAATACAGGTATCCAGAATATCTGCACAATGGTCCAGGAACTTAAGATACTTATCGGACCCCTACCCTAAATCACTTATGACAGCCTGTCTCTTAAGGACAACTATTTCCTTTTTCCATCAGAGCCAGTCATAATTCTTACAAGACATTAACAGCCTTGCAGCTTTTGCCTTTATAAGCCTCTTACTCTTTCCCAGAATGCTCTTTCAATTGTGCCTGAATCTGTGTGTCCCAAATTGCAGTTCCTAAGTACTCTTGCCTGGAGAATCCCACGGATGAAGGAGCCTGGTAGGCTACAGTCCACGGAGTCGCAAAGAGTTGGACACGACTGAGTAACTTCACTTCACTTCAAGACCCCAAATAAAACTTTGTTCTTTGTAGCCTCTAGACTGATTATTATTTGATGCCTCAGTAAAGAGCTACTTTAAATTGTTGGCAGATGTTCATTTTATATTTCTATGAGCATCGTAATTTTAGCTTTTTGAAAATTATACCTTATCACCATGGATCTAGAAATTATGTAAATTAAAGGACAGTAAGAGAGAAAAACATTTTCACAGAATTGAATCACTGCTAACAATCAAAATAATAGCTACTATTTATTAAAAGCCTAATGTGTACCAAACACTATACTGATGTCAGCACTTTAGTTTTCTTTCCAATGATCCTGTGTTATTACCATCATTATTACTATTTCACCACACTTTAGGTTAAAAAAATACATTTTCAAAATCATCAAGTGAGTTGACTGAGATCACAGAACTGATCGTTACAATCTAGGTTTCAATCTGAGGTCTGGCTGATTTCTGTTTCCACTAGCACAGCTACCAGCCAATCTCTTAATCTCTCTGGATATGATTCTGTCACCTATTATCAAATGGCAGACTTTCAAGGTCCCACATGTTTTTAATTACTGTACATTTCCCAGCTACAAGCCTTCATTCATTCAAGTGATCTCCTTCTCTGCGTACATATTCAATATATCAAAAGGTGAACTTTTAATTTGAGGAGTTAAGAGATAAAAATAATACAGTACAGCACTAATTAAAGTAATTGAAGAAAATCAGCAAAAGTAATTAATAAAGCATCCAGTTAGAGCACTTATTTAGGCACCCCCATTGAGAATGGGGCATGTTTCAGACAGGAAATAATGAGAGGGGAGCCACAATGAGAGAAATTAATGAGCCCTTTAAACATTATAAGTGATAAGTTGAAGTTCAAGTAAACTGTAAATGCTAATTAAATGTAAAGGCTGTTATGAGTTAGAAATTATGTGTTCCAAAAATGAGGGAAGCAAAAATCAAAGGGTGGATAAGTCTAAACCCAAAGACCAGCAGCAGTGGCGATGAGAGATGGCTTCCTTCAAGGGCCCCTAAGACTGAGTCTCCACAAAGTGATGCACAGGAAAACTACCCAAAAAACCTGGGTCCTCAAACCCACTCTCATGTGACTGCCCAAATCACCACTTCACTGTGCATTCAGAATACAGCCAGAAGGTATGACACACTACAGGCATCAGCTGCAGCTACGTATCAGAAAGGAAACACGTACACAACATGCACAAAGAAACCTGGCAACCACACGTTTAAGACTTCTACCTACATAATCCCCTGCAAACCTAAAGTGTATAAACTGGGGAAGCCAATAAAGTAATAATTTCTTTGGTTGACTTTTCATTTGGGAACTTAGATATAACCTCAAACTGGCTTAACTTTTTCTGATACTGATCCAATTTCTGATGATGTAAAGAAAGGTCCCTTTATTTGCTTAATCCCCAAGACCACATGATACAGCTCTGGAACTTCAAGTCAGAGACACTGGCTTTCCCTCTGGTTTCATTTACCTGCTCTGTGACCTTGGGCAAATTACTTATGTACTCAAAACCTCAGTTAGGTGAAGTGGAAAGAATGAAATGACAATTATCTCATTAGACTGTTGAGAGAACTAAACATAATAACATATTAAGTGCCTGGCATGTGCCTGCCACAACGAACTCGCTCAACAAATATTCTGACTTCTTCCTCTTCTTCCTTACAAAGTGCCTGAGGGATGATCCCAGGATTCCTTACCTCACTTTAAATAATCTATTCTAAAGACAAGTTGTGCTAAATTTTCCCAATAGAATTAAGTCACTGAAAACAGAGCTCTATAGAATTGAATACACTCCCAAATTTTACACGTCATGGCATATTTAGAAAGTAATAATGTTTCTATGGCACAATGAGATACACAGACAAGGTGATCTTAGATGGCAGCAATAGGCCTATGGCTCTGGCCCTTCCACAAGCTGCCTGCTACCCCAAAGCTCACTTGAAACCCACTTAAGGCACATAAGTGAGTCACAGTGTAGGTATTTATGGTAGGGGTCCCTGAAGGAGAAGAAATAGACATAGCTTTCTTGACATAAGAGAAGCCATTTTAGGCCTAAATGTGGTCATAATGCTTGCCCTTGCAGAAGAACAGGACCCTTCATAAATAGGCAGGCACCCTTGCCCATTGATGAATAATCATCCACCCTTATAGCTTAAAATTTACCTAGTTTTGTTATTCAAAGAGACAACGCTTTGGGAAATAGTCCTGGGGGTCTCTTTACTTACTGCAAGTAACAAATCCTTCCTTCTCCTGGTCTTTCACTTGGCTGTGTCTTCTGGCTAAATACCCACCAAGAGGCAGATCCAGTTTGGGGGTAACAACAGTTCACTTGCTAGAACTTTCAAGGCATGGTACCCAGACCAGCAGTAGGAGCCACCTGGGAACCTGTTAGGAAGGGATTCTCTTATCCCCAGCCCATTCACCAAATCAGAACCTTGAACTGTGATGCTGATGCACGCTTTGAGAGTCTGAGGACTACTGCTTTCTACGGATCGCTGAAGTTCTTTAATTAAGAAACTTTTCTGTTCTATTAAACATACTAAATTTTTTTAATGTTACCATTTTAGTGATACATGTGACCCTTAGGTAGGATCTACCCTCTGATGACCTTGAAGGACAAAAGAATTTGTCACAAAATATGCATAAGGATCATTTTAGGCTGATTGTGTTTAAAAAACAACAGACAAGAGAGAAACTCTGAAAACCAAGTCAAAGTTACCCTTTGGTAAGATAAATTTACATTTATAAGGGGAATCTCTATTTATAGGGGTGTCTCCCTCTCAGTACCAGGAAGAGGGGTGTGTGTGTGTGTGTGTGTGTGTGTGTGTGTGTGTGTGTGCTGTCATGTCCAACTCTTTGTGACCCTATAGACTGTAGCCTGCCAGGCTCCTCTGTCCATGGGATTTTCCAGGCAAGAATACTGGAGTGGGTTGCCATTTCCTACTCCAGGGGATCTTCCTAACCCAGGGACTGAACTCACATCTCCTGCAGTTCCTGCACTGGCAAGCAAATTCTTTCCCAAAGCACCACCCCAGAAGCCCAACCAGGAAAAGGAGGATGACTAAATCTACAGAAATTCCCATCACTGGAGAAGACAAGGACTTAAATGTGCATAGTAACCATACTCTTGTTTACCGTGCTTCGTCTGAAAACCTGGCTCTCCCCCACACAATATCTTTTGTTTTTAGCTGGAAATGTTATTTTAAGGTGATGGCTTGGGCCAGTTTGGTTTTCCTGGGTATCTCCTTTGTATCAGGACTTCCCCTGTGACTCAGCTGGCAAAGAATCCGCCTGCAATGTGGGAGACCTGGGTTCGAGCCCTGGGTTTGGAAGATCCCCTGGAGAAGAGAAAGGTTACCCACCCCAGGATTCTGACCTGGAGAATTCCATGGACTGTATAGTCCATGGGGTCCCAAAGAGTTGGAAACGACTGAGTGACTCACTTTACTTTCCTTTTCCTTTGTATGAAGGAGGATGTCTGTGCTTTTTCTCCTGTTCATCTCTCTCTTATTACAGGGGTCAGGGGAAGGTCTCAGCCAAGTATCTAGAGGGGTGGAGGGAAAATTCTTTTTCCTCCCCTACCACCTCTCCCCATATAGGCATGGCGTGCTTCAAGACCTAAAGTTAGGCTTCTGTAACCCTACAGCCCAGCGGCAAATCGTCACCTTAGGGGCTGGAGGGGCGGTATTTTCCAGGGAGAGGGATAAGGGAAATAAATGAGTCAGAGTGAAAAATATTTAATTCTTGGAAATCCTTTCCAAAGGGCCTTAGGTCCTACACTGCCTCCTAGAACCTGTTCCCTTAAGCGACTATGCAAACTGATGTTTTGTGAAAGACAGTCTTGCTTAAAAGATGAATGAGATTTTTCACTTGGGTCTTCGGAGGGGAGGCCTTGACCTTTCTTACTCCATTTCATTATGAAAATTAAAGTTAAAAAGCCTAATGGAGAAGAGGGAGATTTATTTCATATTCAATTAAAGTATTCCAGATGATCAATTGAAATTGTGTGATATATTAGGTAGCAAAAGTGAAAAAGAATCGTTCTTCAGATTAAAGTGCCATTTTTATTACAAAGTAAGCATTTTGAAAAAGGACTTTTACAATTCAAATAGCATCTCCCTTATCCTTTCATGGCCACAAAAATGAGAGACTTGTCCTTTTGTTGTGAATAATTTCCAAATGAAAGAGTCGCAGTGGGGGTGAGAATAGCAGAGCTACAAAAGAGAAGATTGATTCATCTTTTGACATTTTGGTTTCTTGTGTATTTATTAAAAATTATACCATTTTAGTGGAATAGCTTTTAACAAATGTCAACCTCAAGCATTTTCACATTTTTTAAAAACCAATTTCACATGTCAGCTGATTCTCTACACTTCCAGTCTTGGTACAGTTTGAGGAGAGTGCATTCAGGAGTCTCACTGGTCTCCATTGAATTTTCATCAAAGAGGATTAACAGTGCTTCAGTTAAAGATTTTTCTTCTGTGTTACACTACTTTATATCTTGTGTGTTCTTTTCCTCTCACAAATGCATGTTACTCATTTCTAATTTTGTTATTTTATACTTGAATAGAACTCTACAATATTCATTTCTGAAAACATCTTCTGAATTTCATAATGCTCTCTACATTAAATAATGTCTTTAAATTAGTCACAGTCAATAATTTACCCCCCTAAATTTTTTGCAGGATATATTAATCCAAGAAGGATTTTGGGGTGGGGGGAGGATTTGCTGGGGTTATCTAAATATGAAATTGAAAGTGTATGCTGAGTGCTAAGTCACTTCAGTTGTGTCTGATTCTGCCAGGCCATGGACTGTAGCCCACCAGGCTCCTCAGTCCATGGGATTCTCCAGGCAAGAATACTGGAGTGGGTTGCCGTGCCCTCCTCCAGGGGATCTTTCCAACCCAGGAACTCCGGTTTCCTGCATTGCCTGGTGGGTTTATTATCACTAGTGCCACCTGGTGTTGGGAAGACATTTTCCTCCACCCTTTCTAGGTTATTCTGGTTCGTCTAAGAATTAAACTGACATGAGACAGAGCAATGGAGAAAAATCAAAACGTTTAATAACATGCACACGTGGGAGAGACTCAGGAAAAACTCAACTCATCAAAATAGCTGAAAACTTCACCTTAAATACTGTCTTTAGCTAAAGACAAAAGAGGTTGTTGAGGGTGGTGGTCAGGGACTTCAAAGGGGAGGAAGGCAACTGACACAGAGAGGGAAAAGCAAATATTCAGTAAACAAATGCTTGCTGGGCCACAGTGAGACAATGGGACAAGACAGGAGTTCCAACAGACAGACTTATCTAAATTCCTCCCTGTTTCCATGCCTAGTTCACACTTCAGCCATTCATCTGTGGTAACGCTCCCTTCCTGGAATAGGGCCTCTGTCTTCATTCTTTACACAGTTAGGGGAAAGGCTGAAATTTCTTCCTGAGTCTTTCGAGCCATGATTGTTTTCACCTTGAAATAATCTACATGCCAAAGTGACATTTTGAGGGGGCAAATTTACAAAAGATTATGACGTTTATATCTCTGCCATTTATATACAAAATGATGTCATTATTATTGATCTCAAAAGTATGATTGATTTGTTTACAATATTTTTCACTACTTTGTTTTCTTTCTATGTTTTGTACTTGCTTGTTTATTGTCTGTATGTTAATTGCCACCGCTACCAAAAAAAAAAATGACTTTAAAATGCTAGATGGGAGTCTGCCACGTAGTTCTTGGATTGTGCAGTTTATCAGAAGAAACACAAAGGCGGGTAGCCTTCCTTTGGTGATTTTACTGAGAAGTTCTAATTTGCATAGCAGCAGGCAACAAAACGTGGTGGTTTTGAAATCAGAAATTCCTGGGTTCTAATTCTAGCTCTTCCTATTACATGAGTTGAATGACAATGAGAAAAATATTTAATTTTTAGTACAAGGCACATAGCAAGGCTGATAGCAACTAAAAAAGTATTTTTAGAGTGTCTGTGCAATATCACCCACTGACCTGCAGAGGGAAGGATTCAGCTGATGTGGCTGGTAGACAATTATCCCCTTTCTTCCCTCATTACTCAGAAACTGCATTCAAGGTTAAAACTTATATATATATATATATATTTACATTTATATTTATATATTTATATATATTTATTTATATATATATTTATTTATAAATAATATATATATAAATATTTTATAAATATTATATATATATAAAGCTATCCTTCCCCAGTTAGAAAGAACTGTTGTTAAATCAAGAATATAAGGGAAGCCATGTTCCACTGTCAGAAGAATAGTATTTTTAGAACAGGGAGAATATTTATTTTCATCAGTATTTTTAGAATCAATTTCTTTACAAGGGGCACAAAAGACTTTGTTTTTAAATTAACATAGCACTGTGGTCACAGATTTTTTTAAATTATAATTTAATACAAATTTCTTGAAATAAAAATATTAAATAAAAAGAAAGGGAATAAGGAAGTGGGGAGGGAACAAGAAAGAAGGAAGGAAGAAACAAAGCATTTGATGTCATTGATTGAAAGGAACTTAGATTATGGTCAGAATTTAAAGCAAACTAAACGAATATTTCCAAAACACTTAAACCATCCAACCAAGAACTTACATTGTAAGATTAACTCTGTTTACTAGCATAGTAAAAGTTCTGAAAAGTCCTGCAATAAAGAATATTATCCATATTGTGTTGAATTGTCTAGGATTTCCAAAACCTCTTTAATCATGAAAACTTATTTTCCTTGAAATATCTCTAAACACTTTGCTGAACTAGCTTTCTAAATAATATAATTTGGAGAGTGCAAGGAGATCCAACCAGTCCATTCTAAAGGAGATCAATCCTGGGTGTTCATTGGAAGGACTGATGCTAAAGCTGAAACTCCAATACTTTGGCCACCTCATGCAAAGAGTTGACTCACTGGAAAAGACTCTGATGCTGGGAGGGATTGGGGGCAGGAGGAGAAGGGGATGACAGAGGATAAGATGGCTAGATGGCATCGACTCAATGGACATGAATTTGAGTGAACTCCAGGAGTTGGTGATGGTCAGGGAGGCCTGGAGTGCTGTGATTCATGGGGTCGCAAAGAGTCAGACACAACTGAGCGACTGAACTGAACTGAACTGAACTGAACTCTTAACTAATCACCGGGTACATCTGAAAACCTAGGGCCAAGTCTTTAAATATCTGCGGTCCCAGATCTGTCATAATTTGGGCCCCACTGTCCATCTTCATTTGTTGAAGTCTAAACAGACTCTACACCATTGACTAATTATGTTAGATACTTGCACAGTTTTGTTTATGTGGTCCCTGTTCTATTAATTAAAATCCCAGTTATCCTCAAGACTCAGCTAAACGATCTTTCTTAATCCTCCTGAATAAAATTAATTTCATTGTGGAGGATCCTACAACACTGTGGAGTCTTGACTCTATTATAGATTTTATTTGACTCCTGAAATTTTCTTTGCCTAATTAAATCATACACATGCATATTAAACAAAATATAGCTCTTATACTGCTTTGTATAATTACATATAATTTGCCTCTAAAACTGGGCTTAAAATCCTCTTGAATCTTTAAATCTTCCATTAAAGTCTACAGAATGCTTTACAGAGAACAGAAACTCAAATATATTTCCCACTTGAATTAAATAATGACCCAGAATCAGAACCACAGATAATTTGAAGCTAGTTTAGAAATGAAGAAATTGAGTTTGTTTCTAATATTCCCTGCATCCTCCATCTAGACCCACGCTTACTAGATTAAACTTCTTAAGACACGAAGATAAAACAACATATTTTACCCTCTGACACTAAAGTATCATGGAGAAAAATCCATCGATAGTTTAATGATTTCTGAGAACTAGCTCATATGCATTATATTAGCAGATAATTCGGGCCTTTCAATATGGGCAAAGATTGTAGTGCAGCTAACAAATGCATTCAAATAAATGTAAAAAGTCAGTGTGCATAATTCAAATCCAAAATCCATTGAGTGGGTTTATTGACTCGTATCATCAGGAGAATTTCTTTTCCACTTAGTTTACTCGCACTGGCATAGCTTTAGGGAAATGAATCTGCAGATAATGCTTTACATTACATCAAGTCATGGAGGGAATTCTACATTTCTCATTAATTTTCTTTATGTCTTAGATTCCATTTCATGAAAAATATTTCTCAATAAACTAGAGTTAAAACTTTGGTGAGATGGGATCTAACCAAAGAATTCTTAATCTCTATAGCCTTCCAACAGACAAAAACTCTGGGAGCTGGCACGCTCTCCTAACTTCCTGAAGAATATTTTTTTTTCTTATGATATTTATTGCTTTCTTTTTAATTTGACAAGCACTCTTGTACAAGAATGAAAAGTGTACATTGCGCCTCACCCAGTTGCACTTCACTTATTGGGCCTCACAGATACTGCATTTTTTACAAATTGAAGGTTCGTGGAAACCCTGAATTGAGCAAGTCCACCAGTGCCATTTTTCCAAGCACATTTGCTCACTTCATTCTCTGTGCCACATTTTGGTAATTTCAAAACAGTTCAAACTTGTTCATTGTTATTATCATTGACCTGTGATGAACGATCTTTGATGTCACTGTTGCAAAAAATAATGACTCATTGAAGGCTCATATGATAGAGAGATTTTTTTAGTAATAAAGTATTTTTTAATGAAAGTATGTCCATTGGTTTTTCTGACATAATGATATAGCACACTTAGACTACAGTGTGGTATAACTTTTACATGCACTGTGGAACCATAAAATTTATGTGACTTGTTTTATTGTGATACTCATTTTATTTCAGTGGTTTAAAAACTGAACCCATGATATCTCTGAAGTATGCCTATATATCCACATAAGTGTCTTTTTTTCCACAGGCTCATGGAAATTAATCTGAACAATATGTATATTGCCAATGACAGTTCATAATATGAATTCTAAGTTCTTTACATGAATTAGTTCATTTAATCCTCACAACACTCTCATGTGCAGGTACTGTTATGATCCCCATTTCATAGACGAGAAAAGTAAAGTACATAAGGTGGGTTAGGAGTTTCCCATGTGGCTCGGGGTCTGTCTCATTGGGCCCACTTTTAGCAAGAATCCTGCTCCATCCACTTAGAAGAGCAAGTCCACACAATTGATTTCTGATCACTGTAATATCTGATCACATTCCTCAACTGCTCTCTTTAATATTTGATCACTCAGGCCTGCCTTCTGCAAGAATCCTGTCAAGCTGGTTCAGCCAAAATCCCCCCTTAGCCCCTATGTTTCCTCTTAGTAATTTTCCATCCATTGACTGTCCCCCGCCCCTCTGCACCCCAGGGCTACAAATTCCCACTTGTTCATGTTGTATTCAGAATTGAGCCAGTTTTGTGCCAGGGTCTCTTTTTCCCTATCACAACCGTCCTGAATAAAATCCATTTTTATTGCTTTAACTACCAGCCAGCTCTGGTTTTTCTTTAATATAATACATCGGAAATCACATGGAAAGGCGTTAACACACTTTTTATTGGATGTATATCGGTGCTATTAACCCATCAAAATGCATTCAACCATCCCCCTAAAGATAGAAAGTGATGTCCAAGAAAATTATGGGCAGCAAAGTGCTGATGGGAAAAAACAAAATGGTGGGTGAAACACATATATTTACTCCTGCTAAAGGCTTCCTAAAATGAATTCACAAGAGATTTCTTATAAATCAAAAGCCCACAATGACAGGAAGAATGGAAGAGTGCATAATCACAACAAAATTTGGAAGCTAGAAAGCAAATGGATGTTTTATAAATCATGTTTCAGATCTGATAAAAGAAAATCCTAAAAAAAAAAAGAAAAGAAAATCCTGTCAGTGCTGAAGAAAGCCAAAAACAAACCAGTTTACACTGTGTGTTTGCTTGTACTAAGTCAATTCAGTCGTGTCCAACTCTTTGTAACTCTATGGACATAGCCCACCAGGCTCCTCTGTCTATGGGATTCTCCAGGCAAGAATACTGGAGTTGGTTGTAATGCCCTTCTCCAGGGTATCTTCCTGTCCTAGGGATCAACTCACATCTCTTACATATCCTGCTTTGGCAGGTGAGTTCTTTACCACTAACGCCACCTGGGAAGCCCAATTTATACCATACTATTCCCTAAAGAATCAAAATTGGTAAAAACACATATCTCTGGAAGCAGAACTGAATGGAGGCTAAAGTCTATTGATTGAAAATCTATTTAAGAAACAGGGGAGGTGACGTCAAGATGGCAACATAGATCATTTCCAACTCAGTTCCCCTCACCAAGAAGACCAACAACCGATTATACATGGACTAGACATCATCATGAGAATCCCAGAACCTGAGGGTGAGGTTGAAGAATCTCCCTGAGTGACAGAAGGACCACACAAGCAGGGTAAGAGGCACAGTTTTACGTTGACTGCCAACCTTCCCCAGGTTGGCACAGCATCACGCCAAGAAGCCCGCTGGGCCTGTGGCCTCTCCAGTGGCAACAGAGAGCACAAGTGGCTATCTAGCTGCCCCGGCACTCTGGAACACTTCTCAGGAAGCCCACTTGGGTCTCGCCTCACAAGGATCTCGGGGACAATCTACAGAGTTAGACCAGTGGGGACCAGATAGAGACAGAGAAGCAGAGGAGGGCTTACAGCAACCAATGCTCAGATCTCGGAGGATTACATTTCTCTGTCAGCTGTCCCTGGGCAGAGACCCAGCCAGCAACTGTGCCCATTGGCAGAGTCTAACCATTAACCTTATTTGGCCAGGGAGCTAGGTTGGCAATTCTGCTTGACTTGAATCGCCAGCCAAGAGGCTACACCTGTCATGAAGCCTGTTCTACAGCCCTGCTCAGGTAGGGAAGCAAATTTCCAGTCTCTCCCCAACTGCTGATCCTAGCCTCCAGTCCCACCTGACCGTGAAGCCTAGCCAAGTCCCTGGGCGGCCACGAAGCAGCCCATCCTGCAGTCCCACTCAGACAGGAAACCAAGCCAGCAGCTCTGTCCAGTCATTGGGCATAGCCTCTGGCCCCCAGAACCAGGGAGCCTGAACGGTGATACTGGGCAGCCCCAGAGCCCAGCCCACTACATCACCCAGCAGTGGAGCCCAGCCTACAGACTAACACAATTGCTGACAGAGCCAGAGCATCACCGGAAGGGAGCACAGCCATGACCCCACCCCAATCACAGAGCATAGCCTGCGGGCCCACTTGACCACAGCATCCCTGGTGGCTCAGAAGGTAAAGAATCTGCCTGCAATGCAGGAGACCCAGGTTCGATCCCTGGGTTGGGATGATCTCTTGAAGAAAGGAATGGCAACCACGCCAGTATTCTTTCCTGGAGAATCTCATGGACAGAGGAGCCTGGCAAGCTACAGTCCATGAGGTCGCAAAGAGTTGGACCTGACTGAGCTACTAAACACACACCACTTGACCAGAAAGTCTGGACAGCAACACAACCCAGCTGACCAGTCTCTAGCCTCCCTCAGCTACAGGAAACAGCTTTGGGTGAGCAAGATGTCAAGTTTTACAGTGTTAAATCATTATGATTTGAGGATTTTTTATAACTAATTATTCTTTATTAGGATAAAGAATAACTTACCTAGAACCTATTACTCTGAAGTGGAGAGTTTTATGACAAAAAAAAAATAACCAGAGAATTCTAAAATATATGAGATTGACATGGGGTTCAAGTAAACAAACATGAGTTTGGAAGGCTAGAGACACCTGTAATGCCAGGCAAAATACTTGATAAAACTGCTGTCTATGATAACTTGAAAGACAGGCCACTGCCTAAGAGTCTGTAGCTTTAACAGAAGTGGTTGGAAAGTGTTTTATATTGTCTCCTATTGCCGGCCTTCAGCAAGGTATTACATGGAAAAGGTGAGCTCAGGCAAAAATTTGTCTGGTTTCCAAGCAATAACAGAAGGGAATAAACAAATTCAAATGCTTCACGAGGTTAGAAAATCTGTTTCTCCTTTCCCCAAATATGAAGAGAAAGTGAAAGTGACTCAGCCATGTCTGACTCTTTGTGACCCCACGGACTATACAGTCCATGAAATTCTCTAGGCCAGAATACTGGAGTGGGTAGCCTTTCTTTTTTCCAGGGGATCTTCCCAACCCAGGGATCGAACCCAGGTGTCCTGCATTGCAGGCGGATTCTTTACCAGCTGAGCCACAAGAGAAACCCAAATACAAAGAGAGAAGGTGTTTAGACACCTTAAGCAACAAAATCCAATAAGACTTCTCAGCTAGGCAAAGTAACTCAGCCTTGCCACAGACATCAAACTAAGGGTGCCACCTTCCCAGCCAAACGCTGATTTATGGCATCCACTCTTCAGTTGAGAGATACAAGAGTGAAGACAGGGAAAGCTTAAGAATTATATATATCTATATAATAGAAATCTATCTATCATGCGAAATCTGTCTGCATGGTAACCAGCATATGGAACTTCTCGAAAGTGAATATATTGAAAACGGTCAGAATTTGGGGGGAACTACCAAAGAAATCAGGAGGATGGTTTAAAGATGCCTCTTTTGGAAAAGCGTTAACACAACCCCTCAGGAAGGAAGGGACAATGGAAGCTACACACACTCCCAGAAAAGGCATTCTCACCAAAGACTGTGTCTAATGTGAGTATAAAGGGTAATGGATGAGGAAGAACTTCCCAAAAGGAAAGCCAGGGGCTGTGTGGAACAGTGATCAAGGCAATTCCTCTCTGAAAGCAGAAGCAGGGCCAAGGAAAGAATTTCTGCCACCTCAGGTTAGAAAGCCTTAGGAACGCTTGTTTGATAGAATTTAGGAATCTCTGAACCAGAGGTTGCTGTCTCCCATCCTTTTCTTTTCCCAGTAGAGTTTTCTTTGTGTTTATCCTCTGCCTGCTCCACCATCACTGCGTAGGGAGGGAAAGTAGATAAATTTCCCTCCCTGTTCACATGCCTATAGTTTAGAAGCTGTCACATCCGGCCCTCAGAAAGGGACTGCACACCACCCAGAAATCTAAGACTTGGAACTTGACGCAGCAATCAGATAGGTTGTCTGCCTTGGATGATGTGTTCTACACATAGGAGGAATATGAGACAGATCCTAAGCACCAACAGAACAAGCAATCATAAAAGTCTCTTGAATGTTCACAAAACCTTCCCAGGCACAAGCTAGATTGCATTTTCCCAGCTTGCCTTCCATTTAGGTGTGATGATCCAAAACAGAGTTTGACCAATAGAATATGAATGTAATGATATGTCCCAGCTCTAGGTTTGGCCCACTAAAATCCCCCAAGGTGACCCTCCCTCTCTTTTTCTCTCTGCATGCCAGATTCAGAGACCCCAGTAAGAGGATTCCAAGACCCTCAGGAATAGTAGAGTCATAAGATCAGACAAACAACAAGAAGTCTAGATCCTCATAGAACCATGAAAGGAAACAAAGAAAACAGCCAGGAGGCAACCATCAGCAAAGAGTGGAGAAAATTTTCTAGAACCAAAGGACGCCATTCATTCTTAGTTTCTTCTACAATTTCTATGTTTCATTCAATAAATATGCACTTTTGTCACTGGAAGCCGCAAGAAACATAATGTTTCAAAATAACATTATCATAGTTCCGATTGTTATCTTCATCCATTTTGATACGCATATATGAGAATGGGAGGAAAGGGATAATTTTTATCTTTATGGGACAATCACTTTTAAAATATTGAGAGTCCCTTGGACAGCAAGGAGATCCAACCAGTCCATCCTAAAGGAAATCAGTCTTCAATATTCATTGGAAGGACTGATGCTGAAGCTGAAACTCCAATAATTTGGCCACCTGATGCAAAGAACTCACTCATTGAAAAGACCCTGATGCTGGGAAAGACTGAAGGCAGGAGGAGAAGGGGACGACAGAGGATGAGATGGTTGGATGGCATCACCAACTCAATGGACATGAGTTTGAGTAAACTCCATGAGTTGGCGATGGACAGGGAGGCCTGGCATGCTGCAGTCCATGGGGTTGCAAAGAGTCAGACACGACTGAGCAACTGAACTGAACTGAACTGAATATTTATTTGAATAGCAAAATGAACAAGCTCATTAGCAGCATTAAAAATGAACCAAGAAATTGGTAGACTTTCTCTATGTCTGGGACTAAAGGAAAATATCTTTCCATTTTCGCAGCCTCTAAAAGTTTAGAAACCATCCAATGGACTATATTTTCTACTTTCTTTTGTCCAGTAGCCATGTGTATAAAAGACAGATGCATTCCTACAAAAGTAAGATTTTTTTCTAGGGAAAACTCAGAAAGCATAACTCTATTCAAAATATATTAGCCCATAAAATCAACTTAATACTATTCATATTTAGGAGTTTACTGAGAAATAAGTCTCTATAAGGTTATATCAAAAGTAAAGATAACAGAAAGCATTTTGAAGAGGTCACACAAAAAAAGAGCCATAATTCTCTTGTAATGGGGATAAATCACATTACAGGTAGCCTTTCTAGGAAGAAATGAATTGAATGCACCATGAACTTTGGAATACTGTGCCAAGGAGAACTAAGAGTCCATGTAAGTTGTCCTTTTGATTTAAAGTTATAATACTTTGCCCTCCCTCAAACCCATGTTGTATTTCAGCAACTCAAGGCTCTAAAGTGAGTTCATATAATACAGACAAGTACTATCTTAGTCTCATGCTTGCAAATACCCTGATTAACCTAAAGCAATGTGATTAGTGGCAAAACAACACCAGAATCAAAGTCAGGAGTCCTAGATTCCTGTCCTGGAGCTGCCACTAGCCAACCCTGAATAACTCCTACAACTCATTTTTCTTTCCTGTAACATGCTTAAATTAGATAATCTCTAAGTCTCATGCCAGAAATTCCATGGCTTTCTGGCTGGTGGTAACCAGGATTGAAGAACTAACAGATTGTTGAGCCTCTGTTTGCAACTGAAAGACTCCCCTCCTCTGCCACTCAGTCCCACAGTAAATCTTGTCCTCCTTCCTTTTAGTTGTCCTTTCTCTTCTTCTGCCAGGTCCCTGCCTTCGTTCAACACTACCATCCATTATTCTCCAACAATAAGTGTAATGCTCACTGTGCCAAATACTTGACATTCATTATCTCATTTAATCCTGACAACTGCCTCATGAAAGAGGTAAAACTATTTTCTCATTTTACAGACCATGAGCCTGAGATTTAGAAAGATAGGCTTTGCTTCCCTCTACCTATGACTGTTATATTCCAGGGTGCGTGATGGAACAACCATGAAACACACTGAATGGAGTCCTTGGACATGGTGACAAGAGTAAAAGGACCAAATGAATGATCTCACAATGTCTCGGCTCACAACTGCTGTTCAGGATTAAGCCAATCCCTTATGTAATGCCTGAGGTTAAAGTGGGGCTGTAAAAGTTGCTTTGGGAAGGGAGTGATCACTCAAGCTGCTTTAGTCCAGTAACTTTCACAGATCTCAGCTGCACTTTAGCTGCATCGGGAGTTTGGATGTGATACATCCACCATGAACAAGAACAAGATCTTCACACTCATGAAAATTAATAACAACGAGTCAGGAACCAGAGACAAACATGTTAGTCACAGGGTCTTTCTTCCCCTTATACTTAATTCATTTACTCTTGTTTCTCTATGCGTATATTTTACTCACAAAGATGCTGTGAAAGCTAAACCGTGAGAAGCATTAGATTGTGACTGTAAAGAGTGAAAAGCTTTTGGGTCCTTGAGCAGGTTATCTTTCCTAAGCCCCAATTTCCTCATGTGTAAAATTTCCTCATGTGTAAAATTTCCTCATGTGTAAAATTATAAAAGTACCTATTTTTAAGGGTTTTATTAGCAGCAGCAGCATAAGGATTGAATAAGATAATTTATACCACCTCACACTGGGTAGAACGGCTATTATCAAAAAATGAAAAATAAGTGTTGGTGAGGATGTGGAGAAAAGGGAGTCCCAGTAAACTGTTAGTGGAAATATAAATAGGTGAAACTACTATGGGAAAAAGAATGGAGGTTCCTCATAAAAAATTTATAATAAAACTACTATATAATCCATTCCAGTCCATTTTAGTTCACTGATTCCTAGAATGTCTACGTTCATTCTTGCCATCTCCTGTTTGACCACTTCCAATTTGCCCTGATTCATGGACCTAACATTCCAGGTTCCTATGCAATATTGCTCTGTACAGCATCGGACCTTGCTTCTATCACCAGTCACATCCGCAACTGGGTATTGGTTTTGCTTTGGCTCCATCCCGTCATTCCTTCTAGAGTTATTTCTCTACTGATCTCCAGTAGCATACTGGGCACCTACCAATCTGGGGAATTCCTCGTTCAGTATCCTATCATTTTGCCCTTTGATACTGTTCATGGGGTTCTCAAGGCAAGTATACTGAAGTGGTTTCCCATTCCCTTCTCCAGTGGACCACATTCAGCTGTGGTCCATGTGATCAGATCGATTAGTTTCCTGTGATTATGATTTCAGTGTGTCTGCCCTCTGATGCCCCCTCGCAATACCTACTGTCTTATTTGGGTTACTCTTACCTTGATCGTGGGATATCTCTTCACAGCCACTCCAGCAAAGTGCAGCCGCTGCACCTTACCTTGGACAAGGGGTATCTCCTCAAGGTCACCCCTCCTGACCTTGAACGTGGGGTAGCTCCTCTTGGCCCTCCTGCGCCCACGCAGCCACTGCCTCTCGGAGGTGGGGTAGCTCCTCTCAGCCGCCGGCCCTGGCCTCCGCCACGCTTCTGCCCGCGCGGTCGGTTCTGCCGGAGCCAGCATCTCTCGCCATGGAAAAGAAATGCAAAAAAGCAAAATGACTGTCTGAGGAGGCCTTACAAATAGCTGCGAAAAGAAGAGAAGTGAAAAGCAAAAGAGAAAAGGAAAGATACAAGCATTTGAATGCAGAGTTCCAAAGAATAACAAGGAGAGATATGAAAGCCTTTCTCAGCAATCAGTGCAAAGAAAGAGAGGAAAACAACAGACTAGGAAAAACAAGAGTTCTCTTCAAGAAAATTAGAGTTTCAAAGGGAACATTCCATGCAAAGATGGGCTCGATAAAGGACAGAAATGGTATGGACCTAACAGAAGCAGAAGATATTAAGAAGAGGTGGTAAGAATACACAGAAGAACTGTACAAAAAAAGATCTTCACGACCAAGATAATCACGATGCCGTGACCACTGACCTAGCGCCAGACATCTTGGAATGTGAAGTCAAGTGGGCCTTAGAGAGCATCACTACGAACAAAGCTAGTGCAGGTGATGGAATTCCAGTTGAGCTATTTCAAATCCTGAAAGATGATGCTGTGAAAGTGCTGCACTCAATATGCCAGCAAATTTGGAAAACTCAGCAGTGGCCACAGGACTGGAAAAGGTCAGTCTTCATTCCAATCCCAAAGAAAGACAATGCCAAAGAATGCTCAAACTACAGCACAGTTGCTCTCATCTCACATGCTAGTAAAGTCATGATCAAAATTCTCCAAGCCAGGCTTCAGCAATATGTGAACCGTGAACTCCCAGATGTTCAAGCAGGTTTTAGAAAAGGCAGAGGCACCAGAGATCAAATGGCCAACATCCACTGGATCATGGAGAAAGCAAGAGAGTTCCAGAAAAACATCTATTTCTGCTTCATTGACTATGCCAAAGCCTTTGACTGTGTGGATCACAATCAACTGTGGAACATTCTGAAAGAGATGGGAATACCAGACCACCTGACCTGCCTCTTGAGAAACCTGTATGCAGGTCAGGAAGCAACAGTTAGAACTGGACATGGAACAACAGACTGGTTCCAAATAGAAAAAGTAGTACGTCAAGTTTGTATATTGTCACCCTGCTTATTTAACTTCTATGCAGAGTACATCATGAGGAACACTGGGCTGGAAGAAGCACAAGCTGGAATCAAGATTGCTGGGAGAAATATCAATAACCTCAGATATGCAGATGACACCACCCTTATGGCAGAAAGTGAAGAGGAACTCAAAAGCCCCTTGATGAAAGTGAAAGAGGAGAGTGAAAAGGTTGGCTTGAAGCTCAACATTCAGAAAACGAAGATCATGGCATCTGGTCCCATCACGTCATGGGAAATAGATGGGGAAACAGTGGAAACAGTGTCAGACTTTATTTTGGGGGGCTCCAAAATCACTGTGGATGCTGATTGCAGCCATGAAATTAAGACGCTCACTCCTTGGAAGGAAAGTTATGACCAACCTAGATAGTATATTAAAAAGCAGAGACATTACTTTGCCAACCAAGGTCCGTCTAGTCAAGGCTATTGTTTTTCCCGTGGTCATGTATGGATGTGAGAGTTGGACTGTGAAGAAGACTGATCGATGAAGAATTGATGCTTTTGAACTGTGGTGCTGGAGAAGACTCTTGAGAGTCCCTTGGACTGCAAGGAGATCCAAACAGTCCATTCTAAAGGAGATCAATCTTGGGTGTTCGTTGGAAGGACTGATGCTAAAGCTGAAACTCCAATACTTTGGCCACCTCATGTGACGAGTTGACTCACTGGAAAAGACTCTGATCCTGGGAAGGATTGGGGACGGGAGGAGAAGGGGACGACAGAGAATGAGATGGCTGGATGGCATCACCGACTCGATGGACATGAGTTTGAGTGAACTCTGGGAGTTGGTGATGGACAGGGAGGCCTGGCGTGCTGTGATTCATGGGGTCACAAATAGTCGGACACGACTGAGCGACTGAACTGAACTGAACTATATAATCCAGCAATTCCACTTCTAGGTATTTATCTGAAGAAAATGAAAACACTAATTTGGAAAGATATATGCACCCGCATCTTCACTGTGGTGTTTTTTACAACAGCAAAGATACAGAAACAACCTATGTCGACTGATAGAAGAATGGATAAAGAAAATCTGAAATATGTGTGTGTGTGCATGTATATAAATGGAATATTACTCAGCCATAAAAAAGAATGAAACCTTGTCATTTGTGATATCGATTACCTTGAGGACATTGTGCTAAATGAAATCAGTCAGACTGACAATACTAAATGATCTTCTTTACATGTGGAATCTATAAAAAAAAAAAAAGCCCACAAAACAAGAAAGCAAGCTAGTAGATACAGAAGTTAGATTGGTGGTTGCCAGAGGTGGGTAGATAGGAAGTAACTGATATGAGTGAAGGGTGCTAAAAGAAAAAAAAAAATTTCAGTTATGAAATACATAAGCCATGGGAATATAATGTGTAACATGATGACTATAGTTTAAAATATTGTATTGTATATTTGAGAGCTTCTCTAGTAGCTCAGACAGTAAAGAATCTGCCTGCAATTCAGGAGACTTGGGTTCTATCCCTGAGTTGAGAAGATTCCCTGGAGAAGGGAATGGCTACCCATTCCAGTATTCCTGTCTGGGAAATTCTATGGACAGAGGAGCCTGGAAAGCTACAGTCCATAGGGTCACAGAGAGTCAGACATGACTGAGTAACTTACACACTATTGTATTTGAAAGCTGCTAGAGAGTAGATTTTAAAAGTTCTTATCACAAGAAAAAAAAATTTCATAACCATACTTGGTGACAGATGTTAACTAGACTTGTGATCATTTTTCAATATATACAAATATCAGATAATTATGTTGTACACCTGAAACTAATATAATGTTATATGACAATTACAGCTCAAGAAAGAAAAGACAATTTATGTGAAATGCTTGAAACTGTAAACAATAAATTTTAGATACAAATGTAAATATAGATTAAAACAAATATTATTATATAAGGATACAAATACATATATATATATACATAAGTAAATGCATAGATGATAGAAGATAGAAAGATGAACACATACAAAAGTGAGCCTGTACATACAAAATCTTTCTTTCCAGTGAGTTTGAGAAAGTCCTTAAAACAGCAGCGCCAGAGGCTCCTGAGCAAGTTCATTTTCACTGCGCAGGGCTCTGGCGCCACCTTGTGGTCACACAGCATAGCAGCCCAGCTCTGACTCCAACCAGAGAAGCTGAGAAGTCTGACCTTTCCAAAGCCCTCCTCCTTAAATACTGAAAAGATGAATAGCTTCCTTGATTGGAAGAACTGTATCCTATTTCAGATGCAAACAGTGCATAAAGCTCACTTTATCATCCACAAACCCACCTGTGTGTTTTTCATTGAATTATCCCAACTAAACTTACTCTCCCTGTGCAGCTAAAGTTATGCCCTTTGGAATCCTGCACCTGTCAATCAATTGAGAGAGAGGCATGATACACAACTGACTAAAAAAGGATCAGAAAAGAGCTGGATGGAGGTGTGTAGGCAGAAATGAACGTTTTGGAGGGAACCTAACCGGAATGCAAAAGCAAGCCTAAGGGCAGGCTACACTGAGTTGGGTGGGAAAATTCGATTCAACACATTTTCTTTGAGCTCCAGCTCCTCTGGGTCAGGCTCTCTGCTAAGGGCTAGAGATCTGAAGACGGCTACCACCTTCAGAAACTCACCGAGGAGATATCTTAAGGGAGTACTAGGGAATCACGCCCAACACACGATGTTAGAAATTCTCTGTTTAACTCAAACAAGCAGGAAGTTGAGGGGAGGAAAACTACTAGATTTATAAAGCTAATTCTGGGACATCAACATGTTGCTAGACCAAAGCAAAGTTTAATCTATATATGTTACTTCTTCTTTTGGAAAGAAAACAAAATCTTTCCCTTTGTTTTCCCCAGAGAAAAATTGTTCTCTCTTCTGAGGCCAAGTTCAAAACATTTCCTTCTTCCATTGTATCTCCTCTCGCCAAGTGAATCCCAAATCATTGGCCCACGGTTTCTATGAATTTTAAGCACCCCAGTCCTAATTTTATTACTCAGGATTTGGTTCTGAGTGACTTTGCATTTTTTTCTCCAGTGAACTAAATCATTCGTATATCTTGTCCCAATTTCTCCTAAACAAATACTTTACTCTTGGAAGGTACGAAACAGTCCTCAATTTCTGCAGTTTCAAAGTCCCTGCCTCCATCACTCCAGCTGGTCTTGACCCCCATCAGGCATAAGCTCACTTACCATCCTTCACCTCTGCTCACAAGGCTATGTACATGGAAACTCTCCTTCCCCATCTTCCTTCCAAGCCCTCAGAAAGAGGTGGCCCTGCTTCTTCTCAGAGAATCTTTCCACCATGTTCTGGTTTTCATCTCCTTTCACTTTTCTCCAGCACCTATCATTCTTTGGTGATAAATCCTTAGGTTATTTCTACATCTTGGCTATTAAACATTAGGGTGCATATCTTTTCAAATCAATGTTTTGCTTTCTTCATTCATATACACAGAAGCAGGATTGCTGCGTAATACAGTCGTTTTAATTTTTTGAGGCACCTCCATACTGTTTTCTACAGTGGCTGCACCAAATTTACATTTCGACAGTATAGTAGGGTTCCCTTTTCTCTGCATCCCTGCCAACATTTATTATTTGTTGTCCATTTGACGATAGGCATTCTGACAGGTGTGAGGTGATATCTCACTGTGCTTTTGATTTGCATTTCCCTGATGATAAGTGATGTTGAGCATTTTTTCATGTGCTCAACAGATTTTTTTCATTTCCTTTCTCATTTGACTTTTATTTAATAACACTTGACACTGTTAACCACTTGCCCCTCCTTAAATTCTCCCCACTCTTCATTCAGTAAGTGTATATCAGCTTTTCACTATATACTATGCTTTTCCATAGTTGAGGAGTCAAATAAAAAGAAGTAATCCCTGCCCTCAGCAGTTTCCAGTTTAGCAGGGAAAGCTAAATACACTGTAAGGAGAGCTCAGGGGAAGAAGTAGATGAGTGTCCTGGTTTTCCTACTGAACTTTTCCATGTTCTTCTTTCCCCACAACAAAGGTCTCTGAAACCATGGATCACATACACTATTCACATATACATCCCCAACACAGCACATATATACTTCAGTTCAGTTCAGTCGCTCAGTTGTATCTGACTCTTTGTGACCCCATGGACTGCAGCACGCCAGGCTTCCCCATCCATCGCCAACTCCTGGACTTTACTCAAACTCATGTCCATTGAGTAAGTGATGCCATCCAACCATCTCATCCTCTGTCGTCCCCTTCTCCTCCTGCCTTCAATCTTTCCCAGCATCAGGGTCTTTTCAAATGAGTCAGTTCTTCACATCAGGTGGCCAAAATATTGGAGTTTCAGCTTCAGCATCAGTCCTTCCAATGAATATTCATGACCGATTTCCCTTAGGATAGACTGGTTGGATCTCCTTGCAGTCCAGAGGACTCTCAAGAGTCTTCTCCAACACCACAGTTCAAAAGCATCAGTTCTTTGGAGCTCAGCTTCCTTTATAGTCCAACTCTCACATCCATACGTGACTACCAGAAAAACCATAGCCTTGAGTAGATGGACCTTTGTTGGCAAAGTAATGTCTCTGCTTTTTAATATGCTTTCTAGGTTGGTCATAACTTTCCTTCCAAGGAGTAAGCATCTTTTAATTTCATGGCTGCAATCAACATCTACAGTGATTTTGGAGCCAAAAAAAAATAAAGTTTGTAACCTTTTCCACTGTTTCTCCATCTATTTGCCAAGAAGTGATGGGACCGGATGCCATGATATTAGTTTTCTGAATGTTGAGCTTTAAGCCAACTTTTTCACTCTCCTCTTTTACTTTCATCAAAAGGTTCTTTAGTTGCTCTTCACTTTCTGCCATAAGGGTAATGTCATCTGCATATCTGAAGTTATTGATATTTCTCCCGGCAATCTTGATTCGAGCTTGTGCTTCATCCAGCCCAGCGTTCCTCATGATGTACTCTGCATAGAAGTTAAATAAGCAGGGTGACAATATAAAGTCTTGGCGTACTCCTTTTCCTATTTGGAAATAGTCTATAGTTCCACGTCCAGTTCTAACCATTGCTTCCTGACCTGCATACAGATTTCTCAAGAGGCAGGTCAGGTGGTCTGGTACTCCCATCTCTTTCAGAATTTTCCAGAGTTTATTATGATCCACACAGTCAAAAGCTTTGGCCTAGTCAATAAAGCAGAAATAGATGTTTTTCTGGAACTCCCTTGCTTTTTCAATGATCCAACAGATGTTGGCAATTTGATCTCTGGTTCCTCTGACTTTTCTAAAACCAGCTTGTACATCTGGAAGTTCACGGTTCACGTACTGTTGAAGCCTGGCTTACAGAATTTTGAGCATTACTAGCGTGTGTGATAAATGCAATTGTGTGGTTAGTTTGAGCATTCTTTGGCATTGCCTTTCTTTGGCATTGGAATGAAAACTGACCTTTTCCAGTCCTGTGGCCACTGCTGAGTTTTCCAAATTTGCTGGCATACTGCATGCAGCACTTTCACAGCATCATCTTTCAGGATTTGAAATAGCTCAACTGGAATTCCATTACCTCCACTAGCTTTGTTAGTAGTGATGCTCTTTAAGGCCCACTTGACTTCACACTCCAGGATGTCTGGCTCTAAGTGAGTGATCACACCATCATGATTATCTTGGTCGTGAAGATCTTTTTTGTATAGTTCTTCTGTGTATTCTTGCCACTTCTTCTTAATATCTTCTGCTTCTGTTAGGTCCATACCATTTCTGTCCTTTATTGAGCCCATCTTTGCATGAAATGTTCTCTTGGTATCTCTAATTTTCTTGAAGAGATCTCTAGTCTTTCCTATTCTATTGTTTTCCCCTATTTCTTTGCACTGATCACTGAGGAAGGCTTTCTTATCTTTCCTTTCTATTCTTTGGAACTCTGCATTCATATGGGTGTATCCTTCCTTTTCTTCTTTGTTTTTTCACTTCTTTTCACAGCTATTTGTAAGGTCTCCTCAGACAGCCATTTTGCTTTTTTGCATTTCTTTTTCTTGGGAATGGTCTTGATCCCTGTCTCCTGTACAATGTCACAAACCTCTGTCCATAGTTCATCAGAAACTCTATCAGATCTAGTCTCTTAAATCTATTACATTATACACATATATAGTATCATCAGCTAATATCTCAAGATAATAAGGTGAGACTTGCCACTAGTTTCCCTGGTGACTCAGATGTTAAGTGTCCACCTGCAACGCAGGAGGCACAGGTTCAAACCCTGAGTCAAGAAGATCCCTGGAGAAGGGAATCGCTACTCACTCCAGGATTCTTGCTTGGAGAATTCCATGGACAGAGGAGCCTGGTGGACCATAGTCAGTGGGGTCACAAAGAGTTGGACACTACTGAGTGACTAACACTAACTTTTTTCACTACTTGCTGAATATAAATCTGCATTTCAAATAGTCTTCTGTATGGTTTACCCAAAATTACTTCATAATCAAACTGACAAAAGATTACATTTGGAGTAAGAAAAAAACTGCCAGCTGGCAAGGATATGGAAATGTGGGACTCCTTAAACATTATTGATGGGAATGTAAATTGGTATAGCCACTATGGAAAAACAGTTAATAATAATAATAATAGAACCACCATATAACCCAGCAATTCCATTTCTGGGTATATGCTTAAAATAAATGAAATCACTATTCCAAAAAGATATCTGGACTTCCACAGTCACTGCATCATTATTCGTAATAGCCAAACAAGGAAACAACCAACCTAAGTGTCAATCAGAGGGTGAATGGATAAAGGAGATATATATATCTCCTTTATCCATATTATATATATATAATATATGTAATGTTATTATGTATAGTTTTTATATGATTATATATTATATATAGTTTTATATAAAATTATATGTTTTTATATAAAATTATATATAACAATATACAAAACTATATATATTACATTATAATATATACATTATACATATTATATACATATTTAGTATATATATCCGGAGAAGGCAATGGCAAGCCACTCCAGTACTCTTGCCTAGAAAATCGCATGGACAGAGGAGCCTGGTGGGCTGCAGTCCATGGGGTCGCTACTAGTCGGAGACCACTGAGCGACTTCACTTTCACTTTTCACTTTCACACATTGGAGAAGGAAATGGCAACCCACTCCAGTGTTCTTGCCTGGAGAATCCCAGGGACGGCGGAGCCTGGTCGGTTGCCGTCTATGGGGTCGCATAGAGTCGGCCACGACTGAAGCGACTTAGCAGCAGCAGCAGCAGCAGTATATATATTATTTTATTCTGCGGTAAAATCACATTCCACAAACATTAACAAGTCTTTTCCACCAATCTCCAAGTTACAAGAGATATAAAGATAAAAATGGCAAGATTTCTGCTCTCTTAAAGCTCACAACTTCATGAAGGTAACAGAAACACGTATAAAAATCTCCAATACAAGACTAATTCTTAAAAATGCTGTAATATAATATCCAACAAGCTCAGGTAAGAGCTTAGCTACTATAACAAAGGGGACCAAGATAGAGTGGTTTAAGGAAGATATTTTTTCACCAACAGGTCTCATGCGACACGGAGATGCGGGGCAAGGAGAAACCTCCTAGTTTAAGTCACATGATGAAGGCGATGAAATCTGTCCTCATGACTCCAACACTTCTCTTTATCCCTAAGGCATAGCCCCTTCACAGCCTTCCAGTACACAACTTCAGTATTTTTATATTTCACTCTCTATGCCGGAACGTACTTTCAAGAGTATTGAGGGACTTCCCTGGTGGTCCAGGAAGTAAGACTTTGCCTTCCAGTGGGGGTAGGGGCCCGATCCCTGATTGCAGAGCTAGGGTCCCACATGTCTCTTAGCCACAAAGAAGGCATGGCGCAGAAGCAGTACTGTAGCAAGTTCAGTCGAGAATTTTTAAATGGTCCACATCAAAAAAATCTTCAAAAAACAAAAAGGTACAGAAATATTCATTGATAATCGGATGCAGATAATTGGTGAGACTTAATGTGATGGCATTTGCAGATACATTTTCACAGATCACAACATATTTAAAGACAATAGGATACCAAAAAAAGATAAAAGACACTAATGTTTTGGTGGGTTGCTTTGTTTTGTTTTTTGGCCACACATCTTGTGGGATTCTAGTTCCCCTACCAAGGATTGAACCCAAGCCCTCAGCAGTGAGAGCAAGGAGTCCTAACCACTAGACTGTCAGGGAAACACCCCTGCTCCACACCCTTTTTTTGGTCACGAAACTGAGCATCATCAAGAAGTATTTGGACAGAAATGGATCTGTAAGCACTGGAAAAAAACACCTATTCTTAAAATCCCTCTCAAACAGATGTTTGACTGTTAACTGTGCTGGTGAATAAGCAATAAAGGGCTTGAGTTGGGGGTGGGGGGAATACATGGAAGTATTTTTAAAAAACTTCCAGTCCTGGGGTGGATTCTTCCCGCCCCAAACCACTTTCACATACAAACACTAGGAACTACTGACCACATACTTTGAGCATTATTCTGCCAATAGATTTTGAACCTGTAAAGAGAATTTATCATATGAGACTAGTAGAATCAGACAATTAGGCCAGGAGAGCTTTACCATGTCTGTGCTAAAACAATCATTTTGACACAATAGTTCTCCATGAACTTCAGGTAATTTTTGCTTTACCTTAAAACAAATCTGACCATTCTTACAAAGTAAGAGATAGACTTGGAAATACTGTTGATCATTATTTAAATTACTGTGCCCTTAGGAGTTAGTTTGATTTCCAAAGGAGAGAAACTAAATACAGTTCTTATCATCTACTTACAGTTTACTGCCTATTGATCATTGTGATTAACTTTAACGCATGATCATTTTTATTTTATCTATCATCACTGCACTCCATTTACTTCTTGAATGGAAGTTCCAAAGTAAAAGTACTTTTGGATTCTAAATTATTATGTTTTCCCCCTGGCATGTTATTGTGAAATCACTAATTTACTTTTTGACCCTGTATTCAATTGAAGAGGGCTTCCCCAGTAGCTCAGCTGGTAAAAAAAAAATCCACCTGCAATTCAGGAGACCCCAGCTGGATTCCTGGGTCAGAAAGTTCTCCTACAGAAGGGATAGGCTACCTACTCCAGTATTCTTGGGCTTCCCTGGTGGCTCAGACAGTAAAGAATCTGCCTGCAATGAGCGAGAGCTGGGTTTGATCCCTGGGTTGGGACAATCCCCTGGAGGATGGCTTGGCAACTCACTCCAGTATTCCTACCTAGAGAATCCCCTATCAAAGAGCTGTTTTGTTAATATGCTTTCTTGCTAGTCTGGAGAAAGAAATGGCAAACCGCTCCAGTATTCTTGCCTGGAGAATCCCATGGACAGAGGAGCCTGGTGGGCTACTGTTCATGGGGTCGCAAAGAGTCGGACACGACTGAGTGACTAAGCACCTAAGCACCTTTCTTGCTAGAGTCTAAGCTTATTACAAAATATTCTGAATGATCCAAATATCAACTTACTGTTGATATTATACAAATGATTTAATACACTTTATATTAAAATCCTCTAGTTCTCACAAGTCATACCAAAACTAACTGCTTTTCAACATTTGTATAGCATAGCATTGTTTTCCACAAGTCATAGTGATTTTTAAAAGCATTTGCTATAGAGGCTGACTCAGAGCATCTCCAGATGCTTTGGCCTTGTATTTCCCAAAAAAAAAAAAAAACCTTTTCCTTCATCTCATACCCAAGTCACAGAACATATGTCTGAAAAAGTTGCAGAAACTTTGTCTGCAATATTAATGCCTAATAACTCAAAGTTCTTTAATACTATGTTTTTTTAATCCAGGATAGTGTTACCTTTATAACTATACATGGAGAAGGAAATGGCAACCCACTCCAGTACTCTTGCCTGGAAAATCCCATGAACAGAGGAGCCTAGTAGGCTACAGTCCATGGGGTCGCAAAGAGTCGGACATGACTAAGCGACTTTACTTCACTTCACTTCACTTTCAGTTCAGTTCAGTTCAGTCGCTCAGTCGTGTCCGACTCTCCGCGACCCCATGAATCACAGCACGCCAGGCCTCCCTGTCCATCACCAACTCCCGGAGTACACTCAAACTCATGTCCACAGAGTCGGTGATGCCATCCAGCCATCTCATTCTCCGTCGTCCCCTTCTCCTCCCACCCCCAACCTTTCCCAGCATCAGAGTCTTTTCCAGTGAGTCAACTCGTCGCATGAGGTGGCCAAAGTATTGCAGCTTCAGCTTTAGCATCAGTTCCTCCAATGAACATCCAGGATTGATCTCCTCTAGAATGGACTGGTTGGATCTCCTTGCAGTATAAGGGACTCTCAAGAGTCTTCTCTAACACCACAGTTCAAAAGCATCGTTTCTTCGGCGATCAGCTTTCTTCACAGTCCAACTCTCACATCCATACATGACCACGGGAAAAACCATTGCCTTGACTAGATGGACCTTGGTTGGCAAAGTAATGTCTCTGCTTTTTAATATACTATCAAGGTTGGTCATAACTTTCCTTCCAAGGAGCAAGCGTCTTTTAATTTCATGGCTGCAATCAGCATCTGCAGTGATTTTGGAGCCCAAAAAAATAAAGTCTGACACTGTTTCCACTGTTTTCCCATCTATTTCCCATGAAGTGATGGGACCAGATGCCATGATCTTCGTTTTCTGAATGTTGAGCTTCAAGCCAACCTTTTCACTCTCCTCTTTCACTTTCATCAAGGGGCTTTTGAGTTCCTCTTCACTTTCTGCCATAAAGGTGGTGTCATCTGCATGTCTGAGGTTACTGATATTTCTCCCGGCAATCTTGATTCCAGCTTGTGCTTCTTCCAGCCCAGCGTTCCTCATGATATACTCTGCATATTAGTTATATAAGCAGGGTGACAATATACAACCTTGATGTACTCCTTTTCCTATTTGGAACCAGTCTGTTGTTCCATGTCCAGTTCTAACTGTTGCTTCCTGACCTGCATACAGGTTTCTCAAGAGGCAGGTCAGGTGGTCTGGTATTCCCATCTCTTTCAGAATTTTCCAGTTTATTGTAATCCACATAGTCAAAGGCTTTGGTTAAGCTCTAAAGCAGTCCATCTCACAATGTGATCTGAGAGTGCTTAAGCATTGATGGGAACTGGAGAATCTCATGCCCCATCCCACACCGACTAAAGAATAAAAGAAACAGCAGAGGGAGAGGAAGAAGGAAGGGTGGGCGTGGACACAAATCGGTGTTTTAATAAGCCCTACGGGAGATTCATGACTTCCCAGGTGGCTCAGTGGTAAAGAATCTGCCTGCTAATGAAGGAGACTCCAGAGATGTGGGTTTGATCCCTGGGTAGGGAAGATCCTTGGAGAAAGAAATGGCACTCCAGCATTCTAACCAGGAAAATTCCAGTAATAAAAAAGAGGAGCCTAGCAGGCTACTGGAGAAGGAAATGGCAAACCACTCCAGTGTTCTTGCCTGGAGAATCCCAGGGACGGGGGAGCCTGGTGGGCTTCCGTCTATGGGGTCACACAGGGTCGGACACGACTGAAGTGACTTAGCAGCAGCAGCAGCAGCAGCAGCAGCAGGCTACATACAGTCCATGGAGTCACAAAGAATTGGACACGATTGAGCTACTGACTCTGTATGTGGGCGCATACAGCCCGGGGATTCATGTTAGCGTTTGAGAACCACTGCTTTAAAGAACTGTATGAATGCTCAATAGTTGGCAGATTTAAAAAAGGCGAGGAGAAGGAAGGGAGAGAGGGACGGAGAGAAGGAAGGTAAAGAAAAGGAAAGGAAAGAAAATCGAGGATCGAGACGGCGCGGAGCCGACCTCAGGCAGAGGGCCGGGCTTTCTGAAAGAAAATCGGGAGTGGTCGGGTGGCTCGGTAGGAGAAAAACCTAAGATGAGCTCTGGGACCTGCCAGGACTGTCAGTCAAGCGGGAGTCTGGCGACGCCGGGCACCGGCAGGTGGCGCTGGGCGGGCGGTTGACACGGAGGCGGGGTCTGCCCGGGAGCCTGGGCCAGCTCTCCGGAGGCACGGGCGCCGCGTGGGGCTGGCTGGCACCTCCGGGCTGGCGCTGCGGCCGCAACTCACCGTCAGGTCACGCCGAGAAGCGGGTGAGTCCCTTGAATCGTTCTGGTTCGCCTTGCTCCCTGCCTCTGGGGGTCCCTGCGAGGCCGGGCGCCGGCTCCCAGCCTCGGGAGGGGTGTAGCGGGTTGTGATCCCAGGACTCGGGCGGCGGCGCTTGTGGGCGAGCACGGCTCAATTTGCCCCTTGTGCGCCGCTTCGGGACGCGCTGCCTTCCAGCGAACTCTCCGCAGAGCACACAGCTCCATTGAGGCCGGTCCAGGGGCTGACAGACAGGGACTCACAGAAAAACCTTCTCGCTGGGGACTCAGGAGATATGATGTGTTAAGTTTGTCCTAAGGTCGGGCTCTGATGGCAAGTTTTCCAACTTGGCAAAAGCGTCACGAGTTTGTATAGCATTGATGAATGATTGGTATACAGCACTTAAAATCGTGCAACTTGTCTTCAGGGTTCCTGTAACAGATAGTTTTTATTTTAAGTGCTGGGAACATTAGTCTGTCTCTCAAGATCTGCTTTGGGGTTCAAATTCCCTCCAAATAGTCAATCAAGGCTTTATATTTGTCAAGAGTTGTCAAAACCACTGGAACAAGTTTGTAGACATAAAATTTACCAACACTTCCAAATTCCCGACTCTGTTCTTTTTTTCTTTTAAAATTTTTTCTTCATTTAATAAAGGTTCAATCATTTGGAACAGAATGTTAAGCACAGGGAGGAAGCAATGCCTAACAACACGGCCCAGTGAAGAAAAAT
Source organism: Moschus berezovskii (assembly GCF_049115385.1). Taxonomy (NCBI): domain Eukaryota; kingdom Metazoa; phylum Chordata; class Mammalia; order Artiodactyla; family Moschidae; genus Moschus; species Moschus berezovskii. The sequence goes on from NC_142462.1 coordinate 83,806,818, forward strand.
ATCTCCCCTTCACATAGTTGAATGTGGTAGTTTGCAGTTGAAAGTATAGATAGAAGGTTTGGAAATGCAAAGAAACTCACGATGTATCCCAGTCATTGAGTTTCTTCATATTCTAAATTCTTTGACATTAACATAAGTCAGTTGGGCTGTGTCAATATTTAGCAGGAACGTCAGGTCCTGGTACAGCAAAATGTAACAGTCACATCAGAAATATGCTTTGGGTATTAATGGAGATGAAAGAAATACACTTTGGGTTTTAATGGATCAGATTCTGGAGTTCCTAACATCTGAATACTGTGCTGTTTCCTGTTGTTTTTGTTGATGAAAAAATTTTATTGTAGAACTTAAATTATGTATTTGGTTAATGTGTGAGGGAAGCCAACATATTTTATTTGACTGATACTTTATTTTCTTGGCTTCAGGGCACAAAGTGGGTGGGCGACACAGTCCACAAGCTCCCTTGCTGCCTGGGGTTTTTCCTTTGCTCTTCCACATGGTCTTCCTACCACACAGATGAATGGTTGGATACCTCCCCAGGGCCACTCCGGCTTTTCACCCAGATTCTGTACACAGTGGCTCTCAATCAGCAAGTACTGCCAGCTTGCTAGATGCCCCAGGGCCAGGGCCAGATGACAGCCCTCACCCTTCTCATGCCTCCTTCTGTCCATAAAATTTTGTCTTCCTTTCTGATACATTGCACTACCGTGTAGTCCATTCTTGAAATGTCTGCCTCGTCTCCTAAACTTTGAGGTTTTTGAAAGCAGAGTCTCCATCTCATTTAACTTTATATTCCCACTGCCTATCTTGTTCACAGTATGATTAATGACTTAATATTGAATAATTACAGATTTGTATGTTAAAATCTTTACCATCCTGAAACTCACAGTTAAAACATCTTCTAAACATAGTGAATTATTTGTCTTTGATTACAATAGATAAAACTTGTATTCCTAGTCACATACAGACTCCCAAGTTACCAGAATAATAATGTTGGTTAGATAACCAAATGATTTGGAATAATACTTCTTAAAGGAATAGACTATAAACTGCTCCAGAGCAGACATGAAATCTTTCTCCTTTTCCTCCTTATTGTCGGTCATAGATTTGCATTCATAGATACTTGATGATTCAGTTCAGTTCAGTTTAGCCGCTCAGTCGTGTCTGACTCTTTGCAACCCCATGAATCACAGCATGCCAGGCTTCCCTGTCCATCACCAACTCCCAGAGTTCACTCAAACTTAGGTCCATCGAGTCGGTGATGCCATCCAGCCATCTCATTCTCTATCATCCCCTTCTCCTCCTGCCCCCAATCCCTCCCAGCATCAGAGTCTTTTCCAGTGAGTCAACTCTTCGCATGAGGTGGCCAAAGTATTGGAGTTTCAGCTTTAGCATCAGTCCTTCCAATGAACACCCAGGACTGATCTCCCTTAGAATGGACTGGTTGGATCTCCTTGCAGTGATGATTAGCATATGCTTTACTCAAAATTCTTTCAACTGCCAGTGATACATACCCAACTCAAACTAACAAGGAAAATAGGTAATGTATTGCATTGTGTAACCAAAAAATTCAGGATCTGGATTCAGAGACTCTAAATACTTGAATATGCCAGGACTCTTCTGTGTCTGTCCCCATTTGTTGCCTAGGCTCCTGTGTGTTGGCCTTCTTCTGTCCTGTTGAAGACACCTTCCTCCTTTCATCATGCAGAAGAAGGCATGATAGGCTTGTATCATCCCAATATAACAAAATGTTAAAGACATCTTCTATTTATCTTCCACTTCCAAATATAAATGTATCAGAGAAGGACTCTATTTGGCTCAAATAGAGATGTGTAGCATCCCCCAAATAATCAGTGTGATGAACAGAATAGAGAACTGTCATTAGTCGAGACTGAGTCACATGCCCACATCTGTGGCCAATTGAGAGCATTTCTTTGGATAGGAGATGTGTTTTAGATCATAAAAATAAGTGGGGGAAAATGTGGGTAGACCAAAACAAATAATTTCATCAGGAATATTGTGAAATTTTGAAAGAAGCAAAATATGGAAAATGTTCTCAGAGCACTTCAACAAAGGCACATGTTGGCATTACGTACAGATGGCTCTTCTTTATTCTTTGTGAAGCTCAAACCTCTAAAGTTGGAGAATGGGGACCTCCCCAGTGGTCCAGTGGTTAAAACTCTGTTTCCAATGCAGGGGATCCAAGTTTGATCCCTGGTTGGGGAACTAAGATCCCACATGCTGCTCAACACAACTAAAAAATAAAAACAAAGACTTGTTTGATGAAAGTTTTGATGTGTTTTAAACTACTGGAGACAACTTTCCACTTAATAAAGTATGACAAGTGGTCTAAAATCCCATGCAAAGATGAGCCTAGAAGGCTGTAGTCCATGGGATCACAAAAGAGTCAGCCATGACTTAGCAACTAAACAACAAAAACAAAATTCAGAAACACTTGGACTGTTTCTATCAGTCAAATGGTTGTATAGCTAATCTGTTTTCTTACTGAATTTCATAATGGACAAATTGGTGATATATTCCTATGGAAATAAATTTAGAGCTAATGAAACAGTGAATAATATTGTGACATCCTATGTTTCCCTTTCCTAAAAAATGTTACATCAGGCCCACATGAGGATCTGCGAAGGGTGTTAAAGAAAGTTCAGTTCGGTTCAAACCCCATGGGCTGCAGCACGCCAGTCCTCCCTGTCCATCACCACTCCTGGCGTTTACTCAAACTCATGTCCATAGAGTAGATGATACCATCCAACCATCTCATCCTCTGTTGCCCCCTTCTCCTCTTGCCTTCAATCTTTCCCAGCATCAGGGTCTTTTCAAATGAATCAACTCTTTGCATCAGGTGGCAATGAATATTCAGGACTGATTTCCTTTAGGATAGACTGGTTGGATCTCCTTGCAGTCCAAGGGACTCTCAAGAGTCTTCTCCAACACCACAGTTCAAAAGCATCAATTCTTCAGTGCTCAGCTCTCTTCATGGTCCAACTCTCACATCCATACATGACCACTGGAAAAACCATAGCCTTGACAAGACAGACCTTTGTTGGCAAAGTAATGTCTCTGCTTTTTAATATGCTGTCTAGGTTGGTCATAACTTTCCTTCCAAGGAGTAATCGTCTTTTAATTTCATGGCTGCAATCACCATCTGCGGTGATTTTGGAGCCCAAAAAAATAAAGTCTGACACTGTTTCCACTGTTTCTCCATCTATTTGCCATGAAGTGATGAGAACAGATGCCATGATATTAGTTTTCTGAACGTTGAGCTTTAAGCCAACTTTTTCACTCTCCTCTTTCACTTTCAAGAGGCTCTTTAGTTCTTCTCCACTTTCTGCCATACGGGTGGTGTCATCTGTATATCTGAGGTTACTGATATTTCTCCCAGCAATCTTGATTCTAGCTTGTGCCTCATCCAGCCCAGCATTTCTCATGATGTACTCTGCATCTAAGTTATATAAGCAGGGTGACAATATACAGCCTTGACATACTCCTTTCCTGATTTGGAACTAGTCTGTTGTTCCATGTCCAGTTCTAACTGTTGCTTTCTGACCTGCATATAGATTTCTCAGGAGGCAGGTCAGGTGGTCTGGTATTCCCATTTCTTTCAGAATATTCCAGAGTTTGTTGTGGTCCACACAGTCAAAGGCTTTGGCGTAGTCAATAAAGCAAAAATAGATGTTTTTCTGGAACTCACTTGCTTTTTCCGTGATCCAACAGATGTTGGCAATTTGATCTCTGGTTCCTCTGCCTTTTCTAAATCCAGCTTGAACATCTGGAAGTTCACGGTTCACGTAGTGCTGAAGCCTGGCTTAGAGAATTTTGAGCATTACTCTACTAGCATGTGAGATGAGTGCAATTGTATGGTAGTTTGAGCATTCTTTGGCATTGCCTTTCTTTGGCATTGGAATGAAAACTGACCTTTTCCAGTCCTGTGGCCACTGCTGAGTTTTCCAAATTTGCTGGCATACTGAGTGCAGCACTTTCACAGCATCATCTTTTAGGATTTGAAATAGCTCAACTGGAATTCCATCACTTCCACTAGCTTGTTCATAATGATGCTTCCTAAGGCCCACTTGACGTCACGTTCTAGGATGTCTGGCTCTAGGTGAGTGATCACACTACTGTGATTATCTGGGTCCTGAAGATCTTTTTTGTATAGTTCTTCTGTGTATTCTTGCCATCTCTTCTTAATACCTTCTGCTTCTGTTAGATCCATACCATTTCTGTCCTTTATTGAGCCCATCTTTGGGTGAAATATTCCCTTAGTATCTCTAATTTTCTTGAAGAGACCTCTAGTCTTTCCCATTCTATTGTTTTCCTCTGTTTCTTTGCACTGATCACAGAGGAAGGTTTTCTTATCTTTCCTTGCTATTCTTTGGAACTCTGCATTCAAATGGGTATATCTTTCCTTTTCTTCTTTGCTTTTCGCGTCTCTTCTTTTCATAGCTATTGGTAAGGCCTCCTCAGACAGCCATTTTGCTTTTTTGCATTTCTTTCTCTTGGGGTTGGTCTTGATCCCTGTCTCCTGTACAATGTCACAAACCTCCGTCCATAATTCATTAGGCATCTTTTATATGGTAGGAAGTGTGACAAAATAATTTCCCTGGGGCTAACCAGGAGAGTGGGCATGTCAGTGATTGAATACATCTCAACAACCCCACTGGAAAAATACTAGCAATGCATGTCTTACCAACAAAACCAGGTCTGTAACTCTGATGGGAAAATGGCACTCTGAATATACAATATTTCAGTCCTTCATGGTGATATTAGGGTTCACCTTACTAGACTGTCTATTCTGTTTGTTTTCTGAAACTAATAATACATATCCCCATAAAGTCATTTCACTATTGTTTTAGAATCGTGTCAACACCAAAAGTCTATTAAAACACAGCTTCATGAAGTATAATCTTATATCATCAAACTCTAACCACCACTGACAATATTGTTACTCTTGAAAAACTGCATTCCCAATTCTATTTATCTTTGAGGGGAGTTGACTTTCCTCCAAATGAACACCTGAAATTAAAGTCTCCTAAAATAAAAGGCAATATCTGACTCTTTGAATTCCATATAGATACCTGGGTCATTCATTGCACTGATAGCTGGACAAAGAAATACACTTACTATAGACAGAAGAGCACTTGTTCGAATTTTTACAGATTATAATGTGAGGTTAAATGAGTCACTCAATCACTGTAATTTAAACTGTATTTTGTCACACTAGCCCTCATATGAGTTAATCTTTCATATTTCCCTATCAAACATTAATATCATAAATAACGTAGACATGAAGACAATAATTTTTATTTTCATAGGTGGCTGAAGCCATACTATTTTATAGAATTAATGGAGAGCAGACAAGACATCACAAACCAAGAAGAACTTTGGAAAATGAAGCCTAGGAGAAATCTAGAAGAAGATGATAATTTGGTAAAATAATAATTAAAATCTATAAATAATTCAAATGCTGTTCAGTGTCTCTTAATGTTATAAAAAAGTGATTTTCACCCTTTGCTCTGATTCCTGGTATTGATATTGTGATGGGTAAAGGGCACTGTGGGCTATAAGAGAAGTTGTACCTTGATGGTCATGAACTTAGCCAAATAACCTTGAATAAGTCGCTGAAAATTTTGGGTCTTGGTTTATCTATAAAATGAGAGAGTTGGACCAGATCATCTTCAAGGCCCTTCCAATTCTTTCTAACATTCTGTGGGTCTAAGTTTTTTGGACAAGTCATCAATGCCCATATAACAGTGGTTTCACAAGTGTGCTTTTTCATAGGCACCATGGCATCGATCATCAAGTTAATCGGCGATTCACTATTTAACCAAATAAATTCAATTTTGGAATAAGAATCATCCATCACACTTTTACCACACATCAAGATTAAATGCTTTTACTAACTTATCTGACTTAATGAGTGGTGGAAAATATTGGTTCCAAACTTTTTACCTTCCCAACTGATATCAACTATAGTTTTAACAAAAAGTATTTATTTTATCTTAGTTATCTTAATAGAAAAAAATAAGTAGTATAAGTAGATACTGTCTAAAATGTACATAAAATCATTTTCATTTTTCAAGTGAACTGTCTTGCTTGCTGTCCCATAATTCTTCACCCTTAACCACAAAATTGATCTCAGTGGACTGTTTTAACATGCAGAGATGGCAGAATCTATATCACGTTCCGCTCCCTTCTAAATGGAGTAATTGGAAAAATTACTGGTGTAGCAGTGATTTATTACTGAAAGTAAAAGTCAAATGGCAAGAGGTCATTTTTAAACATGAAAAATGATACAGAACTAAGTGAATTAAAGTTACTCTGCAGAAAGTGAGAAAATAAGATAATCACTAACATCATTTTGAGCATTAAAATGTTATAGGTCTACATATAGAGCTATAAGAAATTAGGAATAACATATTGAGTGAGAAATTCATTCATAAAGTAACACAATATGAAACACTGATATAAGTTCCTATTTTATTTTTTTTAATTTGCTGCTATATCAGTCAGTTGGGGAAGTGACAAACTACTCAATGCAAACTTTTGAATCGTTGACTACCTGTAAATGCAACTAGTTAAAGAAATATAACTTTCTCAGGAAATAGATCATCCCTGTGGGATTTAACTCCTTACATAGTCTTTGTACTATTTAACAATTTATCTGTTAGTACTTATACAAATGAAATATTTTGTGAATATAAGTCTATGGGATGGGGGAGAGGGATAAATTGGGAGACTGGGCTTGACATATACACACTACCAAATATAAAATAGATAACTAATAAAAACCTACTGTACATCATAGAGAACTCTACTCAATACTCTGTAATGACCTATCTGGGGAAAGAATCTAAAAAAGAGTAGATATATGTATATGTATAACTGATTGGCTTTGCTGTACAGCAGAAACTAACACAACATTGTAAATCAACTATACTCCAATAATAATTTTTTAAAAAGACTACATGATGCAAATTACATGTTTTTATCTAATAGTAATGACTGTATTATTCCTGGTCCTTTGTACTTGAATGAATGAAGAATTCATTCTTCAGATCTTCACAGAGAATTGTCCAGTAACTAAAAAAATTGTAAAACAAATATGACTATGACAATTTATAAGTGTTATTATTTTTACCAAGGATTACTGGATTTTTTTTTTTAGTTTTTCAGCTTTTGTTTCCCAGTTGCATTTATTTCATTCTTTTATGCTTTCAAGATAGAAACACAGTGGTCTGAGATCTAGTGAACGTATCTGAAGCATATATTTCTTCTGACTTAAAGAAAAATGAGTAACAGGAATTATGGAAAACCCCAACAAAGAGAAGGAAATGGCAACCCACTCCAGTATTCTTGCCTAGAGAATCCTGTGGGTAGAGGAGCCTGGTGGGCTGCTGTACATAGGGTTGCACAGAGTTGGACACGACTGACGCGACTTAGCATGCATGCATTCATTGGAGAAGGAAATGGCAACCCACTCCAGTGTTCTTGCCTGGAGAATCCCAGGGACAGAGGAGCCTGGTGGGCTGCCGTCTAAGGGGCTGCACGGAGTCGGACACGACTGAAGCAACTTAATAGCAGCAGCAGCAGCCAACAAAGATAGGATATCTAAGTGCACCTTTGATCATTGCCGCATAGTGTATGCCATCTTCAGTTAATCAGTATCCAAAAGTAGGGTTCTAAATGTCCTTTTTTACTGATAAGCACAATGAACAGTAAGTAATTAGTCTGAGAGACATCCCATTGTTTTGTTCAATTTTAAGATGTTTATTTTCTTTCCTTTGTAGAATAAAGACTCAGAAGAGATCAGCATGCCGAAAAGACCTGCACTTTTGCATTTGCACCAAACAACCCATTTTGATGAATTTGATTGCCCCCCAGAGCTTCAGCACAAACAGAAACTCTTTCCAAAGTGGCGCTTGCCAATTAAAATCACCGCTATTGTATCATCTCTGACTTTTCTCTACACTCTTCTGAGGGAAATAATTCACCCTTTTGTGACGTCCCATCAACAGTATTTTTATAAAATCCCAATCCTGGTCATCAACAAAGTCTTGCCAATGGTTTCCATCACCCTCTTGGCACTGGTTTATTTGCCAGGTGTGATAGCAGCAGTTGTGCAGCTTCATAATGGAACTAAGTATAAGAAATTTCCACATTGGTTGGATAGGTGGATGTTAACAAGAAAGCAGTTTGGCCTTCTCAGTTTCTTTTTTGCTGTACTACATGCAATATACAGTTTATCCTATCCAATGAGGCGATCCTACAGATATAAGTTGCTGAACTGGGCATATCAACAGGTAGGATGACATGGCTGACCATTAAACTAAAAAGTCTAAGTCTCCTAACAAATTAACTCTTTCTTATTTTAATATCAGTACCCCAAACCTCTGTTGAAACCCTGTGTTGAGAAATTACTCTGTTCTAAAAAAAAAAAAAATTTTATAACTCTTCACTAGGCTCGGTTGTATAATTCTACATGAAGAATGTTTTTTAAGCTGAAAATAGTAAGCTACAACTTTAACAACATAAATAAGTGTTTTGTTCATGGACAGAGCCACATTTCAATCTTCTGCCACCCTCAGAAGGTTTATTTCTAATGCTAACTCTTCGTATTTTCTGCTTCTTTACCACATATGACAATTCTAACCATTAGCTATTATATAAATTAATAAAACATTATATAAATGTTGCATTCAAGGAAGGAGGTTAATAGCGCCTATGTCATTTCTCTTAGAAAAATGCAAAAAATACCGTCATAAATTTGTGGAGGCCCCTAGTTATCAGGGGTCTTCCCTGGTGGCTCAGATGGTAAAGAATCTGCCTACAATGCAGGAGACCTGGGTTCAATCCCTGGGTTGGGGAGATCCCTTGGAGGAGGGCATGGCAACCCACTCCAGTATTCTTGCCTGGAAAATCCCCAAGGACAGAGGAGCCTGGTGGGCTACAGTCCATGGGGTCGCAAAGAGTCAGACATGACTGAGCGCCTAAGTGCAGCTAGTTATCAGGTCCTCCACAATAGAGGGAGCATAGAAGGAGGTTGTTGCACTGGAAACACATGTTGTTTGCATATTTTTCCTTCCTCTTTTTACCCTCTGTTAGGTCCAACAAAATAACAAAGATGCCTGGATTGAACATGATGTTTGGAGAATGGAAATTTATGTGTCACTGGGAATCGTGGCACTTGCCATACTGGCTCTGTTGGCTGTGACATCTATTCCATCTGTGAGCGATTCTCTGACATGGAGAGAATTTCACTATATCCAGGTAAATTATATACAAAATAACTCTGACTCCTCAGCAAGATAAATCTTTTTGTGCTTATAATGTCATCAAGTGTATAGACTTTAGTATATAGGCTTCCCAGGTGGCACTAGTGGTAAAGAACCCACCTGCCAATGGCAGGAGACATAAGAGATCAGGTTCTATCTTGGTCAGTCCCTGGGTTGGGAAGATCCCCTGGAGGAGGGCATGGCAATCCACAAGTATTCTTGCCTGGAGAATCCCATGGACAGAAGAGCCTAACAGGCTACAGTCCATAGGGTAGCAGAGTCGTACATGACTGACGTGACTTGGCATGCACACGTATAGACTTTAACCCATAAAAAATAACATGGTTTTCCAATAACAAAGATCTCATGCTTGTTCCAGTTAAAACTGTGCTCTTCTGTCATTTTCCCTCTTGCTTATAAATAGGGGAAATGTTTTTTAGATACATACAAAAGGCATTACTCAAAGAAAAATATTATTTCTAACATTTGAAACTCATTAGACCATTTGCTATCTGTTTAATAACAACAAATTTGATGTTTTAGAAATTCAATATTGTTTACTTAGTTATCCAAAAATAGAAAAAATATTTGTCTATCTCTGACTTTATTCATGCCTTTTAAGTTACATGGCTTTGTACTATCCTCCTTGAACTATGGAGTTTTATCTATCAGACTATGGAATTTTATCTATTCTAGTATCTTAAAGTCTTCTTTTTCCAAGTCAGTTTTTTGTAGCTTACTCACTTGAAGTTTCTCAATATTCTTGGAATTCAAAATTATCTCAAATTCACCGAGGTTAACTTGCCAGTGGTAGATCACACCCTAAAAAGAACAATGTGCCAGAATTCACAAGGGGATCCATGTCTGAGAATATTCAAAAGGCTGAACTTAATTCAGTCCTAAGCACTGCCAAGATGCTAAACCACAATGCTCTATCTTTTATGAATGGACATCTTTAGAAATCTCACAAAGTCAGCTAATCCTCACTGTCCTTTCTACACATCCAAGCATATACTCCAACAGACACCTTAATCATCTGATTAAGCTGGAAAGAATGTCTCCCTCTGAATTATTCAGATGTGGTTTAGAGATGGTGCCATGTTATCCAAGCACAATAATTGCTGATTTTGTGGGTTTAGCTTGATAGCAATTAAATAATAGCCAATAGTTTATTCCTCATTAAATAACTTTTTTCTTACATTGCTCTGCCTGTCACACATATGCTCTGCCTCACTTTACAGATTTAATTACAAAGTCAAGCACTATGTCTTGACAACCCATCCCATTCCACTCAAGGTACAATACCTAGCCCATACTGCTGCTGCTGCTAAGTCACTTCAGTTGTGTCCGACTCTGTGCGACCCCATAGACGGCAGGCCACAAGGCTCCTCCGTCCCTGGGATTCTCTAGGCAAGAACACTGGAGTGGGTTGCCATTTTCTTCTCCAATGCATGAAAATGAAAACTGAAAGTGAAGTCGCTCAGTCGTGTCCTACTCTTAGGGACCCCATGGACTGCAGCCTACCAGGCTCCTCCATCCATGGGATTTTCCAGGCAAGAGTACTGCAGTGGGTTGCCATTTCCTTCTCCGACTTAGCCCATGACATGTACACAATACAAATTTGGTAGATTAATCTTCAACCTATTACATATATTCTTAAATTAATAACCTAGAAATTTTTCATTAACAATCCAAGAACTGATTACTCTATGATTTTCCTTGGACATTTATACTTAAAAACATAAACTTAGCTATTTGGTTGTATTCACTGGGACTTACTGCTGAATAATTGTGAGTTGGATTCATTCTAGCAGTCTAGTGAATATTTCCCATAAAGTGAATAGAAGTCAAAAGATATCTGGAAGAACTATTGTCAGAATGCTATAAAATTACATAGGTGAACAATTATTTTTATAACTTCATCTGGATGGTGCCAAGTATCCCAGTGCAAGCTAAAATTTTTCTTCATGTCTCCATATCTCTGTTTTGTTCAAACATTAAGATAATTGTTAATGTTTTTCCACTTTATCAAAAATGTTTGATTTTTTTAACAAAGGCCAAGATCATTCGCTTTAGTATTAATATACCAAAATCATAGTCAATAACCTTGTTGTTGTTCAGTAGCCAAATCGTGTCTAACTCTTCATGACCTGATGTACTGCAGCCTGCCAGGAGTCCCTGTCCCTCACCATCTCTTGGAGTTTGCTCAAACTGAATCACTTTAGTTGCCTTCATAATTGATAAAGATCACTAGTATCAAGTTGATTTTGCACTGATCTTCAGTCAATCTACCAATATTTATTGAGCACCTAAAATGTGCAAATCATTGTGTTGATTCCCACAGGGATCCTGTGATGATAAGACAGAGTTTCTGAGTTTAGATGTCTCTTGTTCAGCCGAATTAAGGCAAATACACAAGGGATAGAGCATCATAAAATAAACATCAGAGAAAAGCAAGGTATGGAGAAAGGGAGGACAGTGTTTTTGATTATCTGAGACCAAAAGGAAAATGGTTGTGAATTTTCTCAACTTAAATAGCCTGGAGACAAAGGCATTACCCACATGTAGAAGGAGGGGAAAGAGATGAGTGGACAATAACAGATGAACGGAAGAATTTCTAAGCAGCATAACAGATCTAGATGATATAGGATGAAATAAACTCTTAATGAACCATTCTCACCAAGAAAATTCTTTTTCTCTTTTGCAGAGCAAGCTAGGAATTGTTTCCCTTCTGCTGGGTACAATACATGCATTGATTTTTGCCTGGAATAAATGGGTAGATATAAAACAATTTGTATGGCATACACCTCCAACTTTTATGATTGCTGTTTTCCTTCCAATTGTTGTCCTGATATGCAAAGTCATACTACTCCTGCCATGCTTGAGGAAGAAGATACTGAAGATTAGACATGGTTGGGAAGATGTCACCAAAATTAATAAAACTGAGATGTCTTCTCAGTTGTAGAATTGCTGTTTATACACATTTTTGTCCAATATTGATATATTTTATCATAAACATTTCAGATTTGTATTTGTTTAATAAAATGACCACTTGGGGATCTTAACATATCTCTTTGTTTACGGGTGATGCTTGAAACATGTGTATTTCCTTTCAGATTTGATTCCAAGTAAGAAATTAATCTTTAGCACATTCCCTATGTTCAGTAAAGTTGAGCATAACAAAATTATCACCTCTGATTTATCAGACTACATAACATTGTAAATAATAAAAGGCCTTAAAATATCAGTCCCTGATACTCCTTAAAAGTTATCATGAGCCATGAAAAAAGATACTATCTGATGGCCAATAGGCACATGAAATGATGCTCAACATCGCTAATTATGAGGGATGCAAATCAAACTATAATGAGGTACCACATGACACCAGTCAGAATGGCCATCATTAAAACCTCTACAAATAACAAAAGCTGGAGAGGGTGTGGAGAAAAGGGAACCCTCCTCCACTGTTGGTGGGAATGTAAGTTGGTGCAGCCACTGTGATAAATAATATGGAGGTTCCTCAAAAAACTAAAAATAGAATTACCATATTACCCAGCAAGCCCATTCCTGGACAGATATCCAGATAAAACTATAACTCAAAAAGATACATGCACCACAGTATTAATTGCTGCACTATCCACAGTAGCCAAGACACAGAAACAACCTAAATATCCATTGACAGATGAATGGATAAGATTTGGTACTTACAATGGAATACTACTCAGCCATAAAAAAGAAAAAAGTAATCCCATTTGCAGCAACATGAATACAACTAGAGATTATCATACTAAGTGAAGTAAGTCAGAAAGAGAATGACAAATATCATATGATATCACTTGTATGTGGAATCTAAATTATGACACAAATGAACCTATCTATCAAACAGACTCAGACAGAGAGAACAGACTGGTAATTGCCAAGTGGGAGAGAGTTGAAAGAGGGATGAAGTGGGAGATTGGGATTAAAAGATGTAAATTTTTATATATAGAATGAATAAACAACAAGGTCCTACTCTATAGCACAGAACTATATTCATTATCCTATGATAAACCATAATGGAAAAGAATATTTTTAAAGAAGAATGTATATATTTGCATAACTGAATCATGTTGCTGTACAGCAGTAATTAACATTATAAATCAACTATACCTCAATTTTTTTAAAAAAGTTATCTAAATCTACCACACAAGTATATCTAGTGTTTATGATTGTTGTTAAAGAAACTTCTTTTCCTGTAACTGGATGTTACTCATATAACACCTATCTCAAAAAAACTCATGGATTATGAATATACAAGTAAAGCAGCAGAATAAGTTCAGATATACATCCAGGCAAAATAAAACTCAGGCTTTCCAGGAAAAAAGGTAAATTCAATTTTCTACATTTGAGTTAGGTAAAACTCAGTTTAACTTTAATACATTGGCCAAAGTGTTGTCAACTCAACTCCATATTGAAAACTCTTTCTTTGAGTTGCTTTTCATTGCTTCTATTATTACAGTCATACATAATGTCTTGCCAAAGAAGACCCTGCCTCTCTGCCTGACTGTTAGACTAAAGAGCCTTTGTTCAGCTCAGAGAGATACTCTGACCCTACCCACCTGTGAATCAGTTCAGTCAGTTCGGTTACTCAGCCATGTCCAACTCTTTGCAACTCCATGGACTGAAGCACAACAGGCTACCCAGTCCTTTACCATCTCCTGGAGCTTGCTCAAATTCATGTCCATTGAGTCAGTGATGTCATCCAACCATCTCATCCTCTGTCTTCCGCTTCTCCTCCTGCCTTCAATCTTTCTTAGCATCAGTCTTTTCCAATGAGTCAGCTCCTCATATCAGGTGGCCAAAGTATTGGAGTTTCAGCTTCAACATCAGTCCTTCCAATGAGTACTCAGGACTGATTTCCTTTAGGATGGACTGATTTGATCTCCTTGCAGTCCAAGGGACTCTCAAGAGTCTTCTCCAACACCACAGTTCAAAAGCATCAATTCTTCGGTGCTCAGCTTTCTTTATTGTCCAACTCTCACCTATACATGACTACTGGAAAAACCATAGCTTTGACTAGATGGACCTTTGTTGGCAAAGTAATGTTTCTGCTTTTTAATATGCTGTCTAGGTTGATAAAAAAGTTAATAGCTTTTCTTCCAAGGAGCAGGCATCTTTTAATTTCATGGCTGCTATCACCATCTGCAGTGATTTTGGAACCCAAAAAAATAGTCTCTCACTGTTTCCATTGTTTTCCCATCTATTTGCCATGAAGTGCCACCTGTGAATAGCTACAACAAAAAGAAGAGATTAACACACCCTTCCAAAGGCTGGCCCTTCCAGGAGATGTTTTGCAAGACTGAAGACCTTTTCACTTTACTTCCCTACCGCATCTCCCTTTCTACTCACTTTACTTCCCCAATGCCTCGCCCTCTCTATTCTGCCTATGGGCTTTACTTCCTCATTGCTTCTCTCTCTCTGACTCTATAAAAGATGCTGACATCCAGATTCCAACAAGATGTTTACTTTGAGACCATCTTCTCAGTCAGCCAGCTTTCTGGATAAAGTCATATTCCTTGCCTCAACACCTCGTCTTTCAGATTCACTGGCCTATTGTGCAGCAAGCACAGAGCGCTTGGACTCTGTGAGGACCATGAACCACATCCTCACAGAGCAAACTATACATCAACTATCAGGGCTCACTAACCCAACTGACTATACTTCAGAGGTTTTTCATAACTGGCAAAATTAACTATAAACTTAGTCTTTTATATAGATAAGTTATTTATTATGATTAAAGACAATAGAGCTAATGCTAATGGTGGTGGTGTTTAGTCGCTAAGTCATGTCCAACTCTTCTGCAACCCTGTTGTAGCCACATGTTCCGGGAAACAAACTCACTCAGAAGGACAATGCAGATAGCGGAATACAGTTTATTACATGGTGGGCCCAAGGCAGAGTCTCCTCGTAGCCAAAGACCCCGATCAGTTTTTGTGAAAACCTCATATACCCTAAGTGTACTTGCTCAAACCCACCTCCCCAAATTCCTTGAAACTAGTCTGGACAAGGTAAAAGAGAGATACGATCAAAGTTAACCCATGATTCATGTGTCATAAGCCTAGATAGTTAAACAGTGGACATTTAGCAATAGGCCCGTGGTCATATCCCAATAAACATAATGGAATTTACGACTTTGTTCTGTTACAGAGATAATTAGCATATTCTTTTAGATGACGGAGAGTCCAAATACAAGTCTTGAGGCTCTTTTATCCGGGGGGGTCTGGTTTTCCATTAGTATGCCATTACTATAAACACTGGACACAAAGTTCAGAGTCCATTGGGAGGGTTACCATGCTTGTAGCCTAACGTTCGCAGCCTGACCTAAGACAGAGTCCAGCTCTGTCTGTTTCCTCCTTCAATCCCATGGACTATAGCCTGCCATGTTTCTCTGTCCATGGGATTTCCCAGGCAAGAATAGTGGAGTGAGAAGCCATTTCCTTCTCCAGGGGGATCCTCTTGACCCAGAGACTGAATACTTGTCTCATGCACTGTAGGTAGATTCTTTACCACTGAACCACCTGGGAAACAAATGCTAATGGTACAAATTAGGAAAAACAATTAGTACATTCATTGAGTGGAATTCCGTTTTTTTAACTTTTTGTTCTATCGGTGTTGCTGTTCAGTTGCTAAGTTGTGTCTGACTCTTTATGATACCATGGAATATAGTATGCCAGGCTTCTCTGTCCTTCACTATCTCCTGGAGCTTGCTCAAACTCATGTCCATTGAGTCAGGGATGCCGTCCAACCATCTCATCCTCTATCTCCCCATTCTCCTCCTGACCTCAATCTTTCCCAACATCAGGGTCAGCTCTTCGCATCAGGCTGCCAAAGTATTGGAGCTTTAGCTTCAGCATTAGTCCTTCCAAGGAATATTTAGGGTTGATTTCCTTAAGGACTGACTAGTTTGATCTCCTTGCTGTCCAAGGGACTCTCAAAAGAGTTCTCCAGCACCACAGTTTGAAAGCATCTATTCTTCATTGTTCAGCCTTCTTTATGGTCCAACTCTCACATTTGTACAGGAACACCTGGAAAACCATAGCTTCAACTGTATGGACTTTTGTCAGCAAAGTTATGTCTCTGCTTTCAAATATGCTGTCTAATTTTTTTCTGTTATAAAAGATGATTATTCATTATTACATGGGCGCTAAGGTACCTTCTGGAATGTAAATTTGCATTTTAAATGTTATTGGGATTTAGACGTATAGATACATATTGCAGACAGTGTTGAGGGTGAACAACTGAAAACAGAGTACACAATAGTGTCTTGAGAAATAATTCACCATAAGAGAAAAAGGAATCAGGGCTCTAGGATTTCAAATCAGATGTGGCAAAGAGATGTAACTATAAGACCATTTAACTAAATGTGACATGTGTTATGCCATAATCAACCAGGTCTGCTATGCAGGAGTCAAGTGCCTGCACTCCCAACTGCATTGCAAGATGGCAGAATATTAGCATCTCCAGTCCTGAGAGGGAGAAATTGAGTTTCAGCCTTTCTGGCACTAAGATATCATACAGGCCGCAGCCTGGGACAGTTCCAATCTGAAGTAGCATTTCATTGTAGGGACAAGAGCTGAGTTCTGGCTTGGTTACTGGAGTCCTCTCTCTGTTAGCCATGGTAATGTTACCTCAGACTTATTCTGAAAGACAGAATTCCTGGTAATAGGAGATAGGAAGTCTACAAGGGCCTTACAAGTAAAACACAAAAACCTCTAGATTCAATTTGTACTCAAGGGCTATTGAAAATTAGACCATTAACTCTTTGTATCTTTTCTGAATTTTTAACAATGTTTGTTAATATTGTTATAAGCAGAAGAAAACAATAAAGGTTGTCTTAAAAAGAATAAATATTATATTCTAGTATAAGCTTAGGTTTCCTGTTACTCAATGAAAATGGATAAAACTTCTCCCATATACCAGGCCCAGTGCTAGATGGAGGATAAATGAAGATAGAAATGACCTAGTTCCTACTCTCAGTCTCACAGGGAAGACAAATTTTAGTACAGCAATGAATTCTAGATTTACTGGTATCACTACAGAGGAAATGGCCAGCTCTGTTTAAAAGGGCAAGTCAGGAAGTTGTGAGGTTGATCCAAAAATTAACTATTTGAGCTGGGTGTTAAACTCTAAGTAGGAGTCCTTCAGCTAGAATGGGAAGATAGGTAGCATAATAAGCAGAATGGAGTTGTAAAATGATGCGGAAAAATATATTGGATGGACTAACATTCAGGAATAGAGCAGATGAAGGAAATACCAGAGTGGGTAGGGATCTGGACTTTGTCCTCCAAGGATTAGGGAGGTCACTGAAAAATTTTAAATGGGTACTTAACATGATCATATTTGTAATTTAGAAAGATTTATTTGTAGACTGTCCAGGAGATAGATTTGCTAAGGGTTGGGGGAGGAGCAGAAGTGGTGGTACAAAAGGTGAAGGCAAGTTAGAAGGCTGGAAAAATATCAAAGGAGACAACAGCAGTATCCCAAGATAGAGGCCCTAAGTTTTCAAACAGGTTGTTACAGAGGGAATAGATAAAAGAGGAGAGCTAATGAAACATGGTAGGAAGATGGAATTTCCAGGAACCCATGACCAGTGGACCATGAGGAGTGAGGGAGGGGAAGGCATTTAAAATGGGACTTCTAGGATTCTATTTGCCTGGAAGACTTAGAGAATGATGCCATTAAACAGGGTAGGGAATTCTACAGGAGAAGCATATTTTTTAACCAAACTGCAAACAGAGTAAGGATTCTGTACACTGTATGCTATTTACAAAACGCAGTTGTTAACAAATCCCATGTGTTTTTTTTGTTTCATTATACACAAATATAATGATGAAAGACATACACAGTTTGTGGCAGTGGGAAGGAAAAGTAAGGTCTTTTGATAAGGTTTTGTTTGGTTTAGTTTTTAACACAGTCACGGAGGATAGTCACACAGGGTCTCCCTGGAGCACAAAGGACACCTAGAAAACGGCTAGCCAGGAGCCTGGTGCCTGTCTTCCTCCGAGCTTCCTTTCCTGCTCAAAATGAAGGCTGCTGGGATTTATTTTCTTGAAGTATTTGCTCTATAGGAATCTTATAATCTTCAGTTTAAAAAAAAACTACTTAAATGATGTCTTTTTATTATTGTAATAATGAGTTGGATTTAATGATGCTTAAAGACAATAAAAAAGAAATTTATGATCATAATCTGATTTTCAGACTACAGACCACATGTCTAAGGAAGCCTGTAAGAAATTATGACCTATTAAACTTGGGAATGCTAAAATTGAACATTTGAAATAATAACAAAAATATGTAATTTTAATTGGTAACATTAATTCTAGAACTTTATTTTCCAAGAAAAGGAACAAGATGTAATAGCTGCTTTTCCTAAAACTGGTCTTCCAAGTAAAAATGTGTTAGAAATTTTCCAGTTTGGATTTAACATTAGGTTTTACTCAGTTAATTAGACATCACCTTTTCTTCATGCCAGTTTCTCAAGATGTCTTCAAGAGGGCCTTTGAAGAGGTAATAAACTATTTGAAATCCTATTTGTTGAAAATAATCCTATGCTTGAATGAATTAATAAATTACTGACTTGTGACTATTACACATGACCTGAAGCTAAAGTCCAGTTTCTTCTTCTTCTCAGCTAATTCCATTACTTCAGCTGGTCAAGGGGTCCGCACATTTATTGTCAGTGAGTATGTGACATTCCCAGAATTATTAATGGATGCCCATTTGAACTCTGCCCAGAACAAGTTGCCAGTTCATTCAGCTATAAAATTATTGAACTGGAAGAGACTGATGAGATCACCTGAGCTCACTAATCCCTTGCCTGGAAGCATGACCCCACTGAAATAAGGCTCCCTCAGCAAAATATTTGTATTTCTCAACAACTGAAGAGAGAGAAAGAGGGAAAAGAGCAGAGGTGCCGAAATGGTAATGATGAGAAAGCTGGTGTTCTTAGAAAAAAATGCCCCCTCCTGCCCATCGACTGAACCAGGGAGTGACTGACTAGACAAGCTCTTCTGCAAGTCAGAGAATCAGGAAACTAAGCTTGAGGCTGGTGATGACCTGGCCATGAGGACCAGCATATACCCTGGCACATGATATGGGAAATGATTTCAGATTGCCTTGGAACTTGGAGTTGTACTATCACAAAAGATAAACATTAATGGGTTCACACAGTGGAGTTATACAGTGTAGGAGCTGGAAGAGTAGGCTTAATTTTCATCTTTTAAATAGCAAAATTCCGAACAAAAGCCATGAGTAGGAAAGGAGTAGGAAAGGGCAACCCACTCCAGTATTCTTGCCTGGAAAATCCCAAGGACGGAGGAGCATGGTGGACTAAAGTGCCTGGGGCTGCAAAGAGTTGGATATGACTGAGTGACTAAGCATACACATACTCACACACATACCCACACACAGCCTGCTCATAAGCCCCTGTGACAACTTGGGCTCCATGGTACATGGTTTGAAACCTCTACCTCATTTATACAGATAAGGTAATGGATCTTTTTTGTCAGGGACTGCTTATTTGCAAGGCACAAAAACCTTCTCAAAGTCTCTTAAGTAAGGGGGGAAATACTGATAACAGAAGAGGAATACTGATATAACTTACATGTCAATGTTAGAAACACTAACTCATGAACCCCACCTTTATCAACAGTCACACTGCAGGTGATTTCTTTCAGTCTGTGGCCTTAAATGGGCTTCCTTGGTAGCTCAGCCGGTAAAGAACCCACCTGCAATGCAGGAGATCCCGGTTCGCTTCCTGGGTAAGGAAGATCCCCTGGAGAAGGGATCAGCTACCCGCTCCAGTATTCTTGGGCTTCCCTGGAGGCTCAGACAGTAAAGAATCCACCTGAAAAGCAGGAGACCTGGGTTCACTCCCTAGGTTGGGAAGATCCCCTGTAGAAACGAACAGTTACCACTCCAGTAGTCTTGAGTGGAGAATTCCATAAACAGAGGATCCTGGCAGGCCCTAGCCCATGGGGTTGCAAAGAATCAGACACGACTGAGTGACTTTCACTTTCAGGATACTACTCACAGGATGGCCTAAATATAAAATAGTAAAAGTTTGTTGATAAGTTAAAAATTAATATCCCTAGCCTTGACTTTTCAGCTGAGCTCCTTATATCTGTCTTTTTGACAATTTCACTTGAATGTCTAAGAAACATCTCAAACACAAAGTTCTAGAAATGGAATCTTAATTTCCTACCCAGCCCCACCCAGTTGCTCAAGACAGACACTTAGAAGTTATCTTTGATGTGGTTCTTTACCTAACACTCCACATCAAATTTATTAGCAAATTCTACTGGTTCCACCATCAGAATATATTCTGCATCTAAGTGTATCTCATCACCAAAAGCATTTTGGTTTAAGCCACTGTAATCCTTCTCCTAGAATTCTTGAAACTTCCCAACTGGTCTTTCTGCTTCCGCTGTCATCTTCATCCTCTGCCACGACCACCACTCCCAGAGGGTTTCCCACATAGCAACCAATGTGATGCTTCGAAATTGTAAATGTTAGCATGCCACCCCTCTGCACAAAAATCTCCAGTGTATTCCCATGAAACAAAGTAAAATGCAAACTCTATATCATGGGCTGCTGCTGCTGCTAAGTCACTTCATTCGTATCCGACTCTGTGACCCCATAGACGGAAGCCCACCAGACTGCCCCATCCCTGGGATTCTCCAGGCAAGAACACTGGAGTGGGTTGCCATATCATGGGCTACAAGTCCCTAAAACAGGTGCACCATGCCCACTTTTATAAAGTTAACTTCTGCCACTCTCTACCTTACTCAAGTCACTCCAATTACACTGGTTCCCTTGCTGCTTCTCAAACACAAACTCATTATTATCTTAGAGCCTTAATACTTACTATGTTTTCTGCCAGGAATGCTCTACCTTTCTCATGATTAGTTCTTTTACACCTTTACTTCTATATTCAGATGGCATCTCTTCCAAGTGATTTTCCCTAACTATCCTATCTAAAAGAGTTCTGTTCCTGTATCTCTCTCTCCTTTCCCTTGGCTCTATTTAAGCAGTTCTTATTACTACCCAATATTATATCTTTTATAGGTATATTTGTGTTTGTCTTGTTGTCTAGTTTCCCCACTCACTCATGAGAACACAGCCATTGTCTTATTTATGGCAATATTCTCAAAACTTAGAACAGAGCCTGGCACATAGGAGAAACTCAATAAAATACTTATTGAATGAATGAACAAATGAATAGGGAACACAGTTGTACTATCAATGAATGGTTGAGATGGTGGTGTTTAGGAAACATAAGTTATTTAGATGAGTGTTTCTCAAAGTGTGGTTCACAGACCAGTAGTATCAGCATCACCTGGGAGCTTATTAAAAATGTAAATTCTGGGACAGCCTCACCCCCACCCCAGACCTATTGAGTCAGAAACTGGAGGTGAGAAGAGCAATCTGGTTTTTATCAAGTCTTTCCAGAGATGCTGACACATGATAAACTCGAGAACCACTGGTTTCGGGGATATGTCAAACTTGGCCCACAGCCTATTTTTTGTAAGTCAAATTTTATTGAAACACAGCCACTTCCATTCATTTACATGTTGTGTAGGCTGCTTCTGCAATATAACAGCAGTGTTGAGTAGTTGCAAGAGAGACCTTATAGCCAATAAAGCCTATAATATTTTGCTCTCAGGCCGTCTGCAGGAAAAACCTTGTGACCCTCTAGTTTAGATCAACACCATACACCATATATTTACGGCAGAGCAAACAGGTATATCTATCTCCTTCCCATCTAAATATAATTGATATTTTAAAGAAAAAATATGGTTAAAGAAGGATCAAAAACAGAGAAAAAAACAGGAAAGCATGGCATCAGTGGACCAGAAAATGTGAGGAATTTCCAGTACACAAAGAGTGTTTGTGGGGAGGGGTAGAAAGCAGATTTACAGAGAAATGAGAAACTGCAACACAAGATCCAAATAGAAGCTATTGCAAAAGGAAGCAAAAGTTCCTAAGAAAATTCCTGGATGAGTTTTAGGCACTGAACTAATCAAACCAAACCAGTCCTGGAGAAATCATCAGATGAGTCATTAAAGGACCAGTCAGAAGATCTGGCCAGTGACCCTTTGAGGAAAGATCTGTGCAGTTGACTGCAGATCTCATTTATAAACAAAGCTAAAAATCTTTGGGAAGAGCTCCTGGCTTCAGTGCTGGGGCCTGAGAAGCAGAGACTAGCAAGACTTCCACAGTGACAGCAGAAGGTGGATAGAAAAGAGTATTCTGATTCTAGCATTTGCCACTAGGGTAAACTGTCATGTTGCTGTTGTTTTAGTTGCTAAGTCATGTTCAACCCCGTGGATTGTAGCCCTTCTGTCCATGGGATTTCCCAGGCAAGAATATTGGAGTGGGTTGCCATTTCTTCTCCAGGGGATCTTCCCAGATCAGGGATCAAACCTGTGCCTCCTGCACTGGCAGGCAGATTCTTTACCACGAGCCACCAGGTACAGGGCTCGAAACTGGGAGTTCTGGAATCAGAGACTCCCAGCAGAGCTTCTGGGACTGGAGAAGGACAATGTACGAGGTAAGGATGGGAAGCCCACTTTTACTCAGTGGACAAGCTATTTACCCAGATGCGACGAGTTGACTCACTGGAAAAGGGTCTGATGCTAGGAGGGATTGGGGGTGGGAGGAGACGGGGACGACAGAGAATGAGATGGCTGGATAGCATCACCGACTCGATGGACATGAGTTTGAGTGAACTCCGTGAGTTGGTGATGGACAGGGAGGCCTGGCGTGCTGTGATTCATGGGGTCGCAAAGAGTCGGACAGGACTGAGCGACTGAACTGAACTGAAAGGTTAAATTGTATCCCTCAAAAACATAAATTGAAATCCTAATCCCTCGTACAGTCGAAACATGACCTTATTTGGAAATAGGCCATTAATTAGTTAAGATTAGGTTCTAATGAAGTATCATGCTCAGGCATGCCGAGTCGTACCCATCTCTTTGCAACCCCATGGACTGTAGCCCACGAGGCTCCTCTGTATATGGTATTTTCCAGGCAAGAATACTGGAGTGGGTTGCCATTTCTTCTCCACGGGATCTTCCCGGCCCAGGGATCAAACTTGTGTCTCCTGCACCTCCTGTGTTGGCAGGCTGATTATTTACCACTGTGTCACCTGGGAAGCCCAAACGAAATATGGTTGGCCCTTAACCCAATATGATTTGTATGTTCTTATAAGAAGAGGAAAGAGACAGAGAGAGGAAAACACCGTTTGAGGACAAGAGACACACAGACATAGAGGGAAGACGACCATGTGAAGGCAAAGGCAGAGCATGGATTTATGTTATCACAAGCTAAACAGTGCCTAGGGCTGCCAGAAGCTGGAAGAAGCAAAGAAGGATCTTCTCTTAGGGGCTTGGAGTTCGGATTGCCTTGCCAGCACCTTGATTTTGAACTTTTAGCATCCAGAACTGTGAGAGAATAAATTTCTATTCCTAGTTTGGAGTACTTTACAGCCTAGAAAAGTAGGCAGCCCTAGAAAACTAATACGCCAGTCCTCTGGGTGCACATCTCACTGTGCTCTTCCTTTATCAACAAAAGAGAAACATGCATTAACAGACAAGTAAACAAGGATTCTCATCTGATCAAGGAAACATAATATAATCATTTGAGGAAAATTAACATCACTGGAAAACATCATCAATTCAAATAACAGAAATAAAACCCATAGAAAGTTAATGGGGACAATAAAATAAGACCTTAAAATAAGTATAACATCTATTTGGAGAGATTTGAGAAGATATTACACTGATGAGCAAAAATATGATTTCTATAAAAAAGAGAGACAATTGGAGTTGTTAGGAATTAAAACTATTACTGCCAAATTTTTTAAAAACTATGCTGCATAGTACAATATTGTATATTTATAACAATAGAAAAGCACGCACAGAAAACAACAAAATATCTTTGGGCATGCAAGAATATATGCAGATTCAAGATCATATATTAAGTATACTAAATGGAAATAGTGGTGGGGAAAATGGAAATGCAAATCAGGGATGAAGTTTAGAAAAATAAATGAGTGAAATAAGATTATTACATGGACAAATGATAAAACTGTGCTATGAACTAAGGTGTTATAATTAAGTCGACTTTTTACACTCAGGATTCAAGAAGGAAAAAAATATAAAAGGAACTGAATATCAGAACAGATATCATTAAAGACTAACTTTCAGAACTAAAATACCAAACTGAGGACTCTTCCCAGAATGCAGTACAAAAGAAAAATGGAAAATGTCAAAGAAAATTTAAGAGACATGGAAAAGAGCTCTGCTGCTGCTGCTGCTAAGTCACTTCAGTCGTGTCCAACTCTGTGTGACCCCGTAGACGGAAGCCCACCAGGCTCCCCAGTCCCTGGGATTCTCCAGGCAAGAACACTAGATGATTTCAAATACCTCTCATGTAAGTCCTCAGAAGCAGGAAATGGAAGTAGTAAAACGTGAAAATAAATATGAAAGAAAATTTTCTGGAGCTAGCGAAAAACACTAGACTTCAGATCAAAGGGCTTTTTAAGATGAATTAGAGAGTTGGGGAGCTCAGGAATCTATGCCTATTCAGTATTGGTGAAATTTCAGGCTACCAAAAATAAGAGAAAATTCCCCAAACCTTCCATAAAGAAAAAACAGACTAATTAGAAAAAAGTATCCAAGTTCCAAGCAATTGAAGAGAGAGTGGGCTACGCACATTCCTAAAATTTGGCTGTAGAAAAAAGCTGGGCAGTAGATGGTGTTGCTAGAAGGGATATCATTAATAATGAGCTAGTTCAGTTCAGTTCAGTCGCTCAGTCGTGTCCAACTCTTTGCAACCCCATGAACTGCAGCACACCAGGCCTCCCTATCCATCACCAACTCCCGGAGTCCACCCAAACCCATGTCCATCGAGTCGGTAATGCCATCCAACCATTTCATCCTCTGTCGTCCCCTTCTCCTCCTGCCCTCAATCTTTCCCAGCATCAGGGTCTTTTCCAATGAGTCAACTCTTCGCATGAGGTGGCCAAAATATTGGAGTTTCAGCTTCAGCATCAGTCCTTCCAATGAACACCCAGGACTGATCTCCTTTAGAATGGACTGGTTGGATCTCCTTGCAGTCCAAGGGACTCTCAGGAGTCTTCTCCAACACCACAGTTCAAAAGTATCAATTCTTCAGTGCTCAGCTTTCTTCACAGTCCAACTCTCATATCCATACATGACCACTGGAAAAACCATAGCCTTGACTAGATGGACCTTTGTTGGCAAAGTAATGTCTCTGTTTTTTAATATGCTGTCTAGGTTGGTCATAACTTTCCTTCCAAGGAGTAAGCGTCTTTTAATTTCATGGCTGCAATCAGCATCTGCAGTGATTTTGGAGCCCCAGAAAATAAAGTGTGACACTGTTTCCACCACTGTTTCCACCACTGTTTCCACCACTGTTTCCCCATCTATTTCCCATGAAGTGATGGGACCAGATGTCATATCTTACTTTTCTGAATGTTGAGCTTTAAGCCAACTTTTTCACTCTTCTCTTTCACCTAGAGGCTTTTTAGTTCCTCTTCACTTTCTGCCATAAGGGTGGTGTCATCTGCATATCTGAGGTTATTGATATTTCTCCCCGCAATCTTGATTCCAGCTTGTGCTTCTTCCAGCACAGCGTTTCTCATGATATACTCTACATATAAGTTAAATAAGCAGGGTAAGGTTACAAAAATTATCACTTTTCTCACAAAACCTCATGTTCTGTCAGGAACGAGGCAATTATTGTGGTCCCTGCTGTCAATGAACTGGTGCCAAAATGTCAGTGCTCCATCATCCAACTTTTTATATGAAATTCATCTCTCATAAGAAGCAGAGTCTATAAGAGTTCATTCTAATGTCTACATATTCCTAATCCAAAATAGTTTCTGTGAATTCTAACTATGTAGCATAATTTCATATCACAAATACCCACGAATCTCATTGCATAGCCAACTCTGAGGTCAGAGAGAGAAGACTGTTTCTGAGTCACACACTGGTAAGTGGCAGAAGGTCTGAGACCCAGGGCTCCGTGACTTTGTAGCCACTGTGTCATGCCAAAAGTTTAGCACTGATCCTTCTACACTCTTGTGTTTGTTCTCCTTTGTGATGAAGAATGTGCATTTGTGCCTTTGCAAGGGTTGGGAAAGAGTCCAGAGACTCAAGACAGAGAAAATATCTCTGTTGTCTGCAGAAACACTCAGTCCTGGCTTAACAAACTCACCGTCCAAAGGCAGTAAATCTGAGGTTGCCAAAGGGTATGAAATGTGTAATAGACCTGGGAAAACAGTTACTTGAAAACTTACATCCGGATCTTGTTCAATGACTACTAATACTAAATACTTCCTTCTATTGGGACAGACACTAAACAGTCTTACACCCCATTAGTCACCACCATGAATTCTTCGGTTTTCAGATCCCTGGACTTTATTGCTAATTAAGCAGTATCTTTAGCCGTAGTTCCTCTTCAAAAGCAACCCCAGAATAATCATTAAAATCCCATGGACTAGTCAAGGTAGTGAGATATTATTTCAAATTAAGAGACATCATTTCTTCTGTTTTAAAAAAATATTTTTAATCTACCAAAAAGTAAATCTAATGTAAAATTCATTGAATATTGTTTTTAAAACTTGAAATTCTAATATAGACTAGCCTATCAGCGCCTATGTTTTAGGCACACTTAAATGCCATACCTACCAAAGTTTCCTAAATCTATATTACTTAGGCTTTAACATAAAATGTTTTTAGCTATACAAAGCAAGTCAAGTCTTTCTGAATTTTTTTTTAGGTCCATTGTTTTCAAATAGACCCATATTTTACACTCTTCTCATATCTGTATTAGTCAATCCAAAACCACATTTCCTTCTTCATAGTAATTCTTTGACAAAATCCATGTTTTTGTTATTTTCAGAGAGTAAGATGGAAACTGTGACTAATTCATAAGAAAAGGTCGGTGAAAATCAAAATTATTTTAGGTTTTCATTACATTTGTGCAATATTTCTAGTAGAGGGGTAATGGTTTTCCAGACAACTTTCTGGATGGAAAATATGAGCGGAAAAGACACCAAGCTTGCATATTTAAACAATTTCTCTTTTCCCCATGGCAACTAAATGCTTGATTTTCATAATTCAACATATAATTTTAAACTAGGGCAACCAGATTTGCAAAATGAAAACTAAAGTTTTATTACTAAATTATACTTGTATACTGCACAAGTCATACCAAAAGAAAGAGCAAAATATTTTTAAAACAACCTTGTACAATGAAGGCTCAGGAATCTTCTTGAAATGACTACAGAAAAAAAAAAAAGAATACTTTGCCTGTTGAGAGTTGAGCTAAATTTGTTCCATTAAAGCTTGTGAGATTTATTTCTCACTTCTAAGGGGATGAAGGAAGAAGAATGCACATTGTCTTTAAGAAAATTCAGAATACTGCCAAAATTCTGCCTCCCACATTGGCATTCTGCCTTTATCCTGAAAGATAATATCTTCTATATTATAATAGCTTATGGTAAGATGAACTGTCAACAAGAGGAGGGAGGCTGCAGGGAGGGACAGAGGAAAAGAACAACATCAAGAAGTGGAAAATTTTGAAGCCAACTGATCCATGATTTGGGTCTTGATTTGTATTTGCTTATGCAAATGGAATTTAAAAGTCAAATAGTTCCTTTAGCCCAGCAGGGTGTTTAAAAATGGCCGACTGGGAATTTCCCTGCTTTCATGAAGTAAATGATGAGTGAGAATTGCATCAGCTTGGTCTTTCTGATGTTTCTAGATGGCGTAAGAAAACTTAATATGTTAAGTGTTTTTCCAATGATGAAAAAACTCTATTGTGTAGTTTTACAAAATCACTCAAATTATCAAATATTTTCTAAGAAAACCCCTATTTCTCATTAAAATATTTAAGGAATATTTTGCAAGGATGCACAAAAAAATAAATAATAAATCTTCAAGGTAGGCATCTACCAAATTGATGAAGCAGGGGAGATTTTTCCAGACTTGAAAAAAATGAATGTACTGAGCAAATCCAAGGTGAGGGGGTTACGGGAGGCTGAGAACGAGGCAAGCATCGGATGAACCTGTTTTCTTCCCATTGTCCCACTTCCTTATTTGCTGCTTTTCACAAATCCTATTGAATATCAAGATTTGGCTTCTTATGAATAAGATGCTTAGTAGAAAAGCATATTAGCTTTTTCAAGACCATAAATCCCTTTTAAATGTCCACAGAATTTTACAATTTGAAGAAAAAGTATTGAAAAACGTAATTTGTATAATTGTGTCATTAAAATTTTTTTAAACTATTACTAAAGGAGTTCAGTGCTGTTGAATACAAATATTTTGGATTTGCTATTTATGTTTATAAGCGGAAAGGAATTTTAGGAATTATCTTGTCTAATTTCCTCACTCTACATTTCTGTTTTATTTTCTGCAAGCAAAGCATTTTGTTTACTTTGGGATTATGTTAAAGAAAAGGGAAATTTTTTAAGAAACAAGGAATGGGTGATAACTTTTTTTAAAAGAAAAGAAAATTAAGGAAAAGGGTGCTTTGAGTGTATTGAGCAATATAGGAAAGATATTTACAGGACATAAAATTATTTCTAATAGAAAGAAGAAATACAGGTTTGTCAATTTGCTAGAGTATCCTTTGGTTTCTCTGATTCTTTTTCAGTGTTTTCTGCGACAGTCAGTTTTATACAGCATAGAATCAAGTGAAAGTGGAACCTAAATAATTTGCAAAGTTGAGAGATGGCTGTGACCAAAGTCCCCTGATTCTGGTTCTAGTCTGTCTAGTGAACTGGGTATGCTCCAACAGAGATTAAAATCCACCTGATGCAACAAGTGAGGAACAAGGAAAAAACCTGCCAAGAGCTCTAAGGTAGGAGAGATTACGGCTATTGCCTCTGTTTATGTTAAGTATCCCTTTTTTTGAGTATGTGTTTGTATAACTGGTAGAAATCAAATCATCTACTTGGATGTGATTTTATGTTATTATAATTAGTTCAGTCTCCAACATCCTCAATAAGGAATCATACAGTGACAGAGAACTCAGTGTTTTGTGAGACAGTCTGTTTCTATCAATACCAGCCATTGTTCCTAATGCTACTATCCAGAATCTTGACCTGTAAATATATTCTTTATCTCCTCCTATCCTTCTCCCACAACAACAAATCCCCTTTCCAGACATTGCTACCTCTGTTAATGATATAACCATTTGCTAAACTAAAAAACTTGGTGTTCCCTTTTATCTAAAAAGCAAGTCTTGATATTAAGTCTAGATTTCACTTTGGAATCTGTAGCTTCTGTCCCTACACAGTTTCACTTATACCATCACTTCTGCTGTATACTCATTCATCATATGAAGTGAAGTGAAAGTCGCTCAGTCGTGTCTGACTCTTTGTGACCCCATGGACTATACAATCCATGGAATACTCCAGGCCAGAATACTGGAGTGGGTAGCCATTCCCTTCTCCAGGGGATCTTCCTGACCCAGGGATCAAACCTGGGCCTCCTGTCATTGCAGGCAGATTCTTTACCACATCTGAGCCACAAGGGAAGCCCAAGAATACAGAGCGGGTAGCATATCCCTTCTCCAGCGGATCTTCCCAACTCAGGAATCGAACCCAAGTCTCCTGCATTGCAGGTGGATTCTTTACCAACTGAGCTATCAGAGAAGCCCCATGCATCATATAGACGTAGACCGACTCTAATACAATATGGAAAAAGATTATACAAGGACACGAGTATCAGAAGGGAAGACCGAGGACCATCTTGGAAGCTGGCTACCATACAATGACAGGAAAGATGACCACTGACAATGTTAAGATCCTTGAAGAAGAAGGTATCTTTCCTGATAGGTCTGGCAGAAAGAACTCTAGAGATAAAACTAATTTTCTCACTTTAGGGTGCATGCCCATTCATGAACCAATAATTATGACCAGAGGAATGGACTCCTTTAATTGAGCTCATCAGGGTCATCTGCTCTTGGCAGGGGATGGATGGTGTCTTCTCCACCAGAAACACTGAATCAGAAGAAAGGGGATACGGAACAGAAAAATTACATATGTCTTCTGTTCTACCCCACACTTGCACTGCTTTGTTAGTCTTCTAAACCTCTTCACCTTATCTCACCTCTTTGCCTTCCTTTCCAAATGGTACATGGCTAACAATTAATCTCCTAAACTTCAACTTGGATCAAGCTTTCTCTTTCATCAAAATCTTCCCCAAATCCTTACCACTCATTTACATGGTAAATCTTTATTCCATAACCTGGCATTCACACTCTTCCACAACCCGACTCCAAACTCCTTTCCTAGCCTAGTCTACAGTTTTGCACCTCTCTGAAAAACTGATCTTCTCTCTCCTCCTAAAATGGCTTTGACTCCGTGACCTTGTTCACACTGTTCTGATTCTTTATCTCCAAGAATGTTTTTACGTCTCTTCATCCATATTCAAAGTCCACCCATTCTTCAAGTACAACCCTTTCAGTTTACTTTGATATAGCTTTCTATACTCACCCCAGCATGAAAGAACACTTCTCTTTCTCTCTCATGGTATTTTTGTTGTATCATTCTTTGGCAAGTATGATATACTGCTTTATTCAATCATGAATTCATATCTCAATAAATAACACATATTATCTACCTATATCTATGTATCTAGATTTCAAACTTCTTAAAGGCAAAGATTATGGCTCTTTTCATCCTATGTAAGGCTTACAGTAAAAAAGTGAAAGCCACGCAGTTGTGTCTGACTCTTTGCAACCCCATGGACTGTAGCCCACCAGGCTCCTCGGTCCATGGAATTTTCCAGGCAAGAATACTGGAGTGGGTAGCCGTTCCCTTCTCCAGCGGATCTTCCCAATCCAGGGATCAAATCTGCATCTCTTGCAGCTCCTGCATTGGTAGGTGGATTCTTTACCACTGAGCCACCTGGTAGGTTTGGCTTGCAAATTAATAAACATTTGTTTGTTTATTGACCTTGACTCTGTCTTTAACCCAGTTTGAATGTCTTTAACCCAGTTTAGGAATTGAATGTCTTTAACCCAGTTTAGGAATTCAAATTTCTGATCAATGTACACATTAAGGAAAAATGCTAAATTTCCACTGACTCTTTAATCACTGTACCATGACACTCACATTTTTAAAATTCCTTTCACATCCTAGGTTCAACAAATTCTACACCTGAAGAAAGACTGTTCATTAATTAGAAAGATACTCCCATTCTAAAAAAGATATGTACTTTCTACCACATATCTGTAAAAAAGATGAATGGTGACTTGGAAAAATTAATTGAATTACTGACAAAAATCTAGATGATTTTAGCCAAAAGTTAAACACTACTATTCCAAGCCATCTAACTGCAATGATTAGATTTACCACGCTTTCAAAGATTTACACTTTTAAAGGAGGCTGTTTGGACCAAAGCACAGTCAATGCAAATTGCTTCTAGGAAACTATTTTTGAAGGAATTTGGCTGTTTATGTCTTTGGCCAGAATTACTTGAGTTTTGGCCAGAGGTCTGTATTTTACTTTCCTGGTACAAATGTGTACTCACAGTATTCTGCCTGCAAGAATTCTTCACCAAAAGGAAACCCACACCACTTCATCACAAAAGGACAAAAACTCTCTCAAGTAAGCTACTGGAGTGCCCTCTAAATGAAGAATCCACCATCATTATATCCTTACCAAGTATCTACTAAGAGACTGTTCTAGGTACTGTGGATAAACACTGTGCTAAGTGTTGGAGATATACAAAATCCAAAGGTTACTCTAGACAGAGTTCCAATACAAAACAGTATGCAAGCTCTACTTTGGTAGGAGGGTAATGTATTAAACATAGAGAAGAGAGAGTTTTGTGTGGGCTGGAAGAAATTAGAAAGGTCTCATAAAGAAAAGGGATCTAACCATCAGATAATTTAGTGGAGGTAGGTAAGTTAGTAGACTTCACCAAGAAATAGGACTGAAAATGACATAATCTGGACAAATAGGATGTGAAAAGAGAGCTTACACATGGATATAGTAGGTAAAAGAAGGTAGGGAATTTGGAAATACACAAGAGAAGGCCTTGGTAGTCTATGCTTTGTCCTACAGACAATGGAGATTATTGAAAGAGCACCAAATAGTTTTAATACAAAATGAGAAATAAATTGTTAAAATAATTTTTGAAGTAAATGAAACAGACAATTAAAAAAAGAATCTGTTTTAATAGAAATCACAGATAGCTTAGAAAGGAATTAATAAAGCTTTATGAGTGGTAGAGGGAAAAGGTTACCCACTCCAGTATTCTGGCCTGGAGAATTCCATGAACTGTATATAGTCCATGGTGTCACAAAGAGTCGGACATGACTGAGCGACTTTCACTCACTATGAGTAGGAAGTATAGAATTTAAACATTACAGTGGTTAAATCATACATAACTAAAATAATTCAGCACTTTGATTCATATTTAGTGCTTTTTCCTGTTTACCAAACAATCTATACTCATAGGATTCCTTAGAACAAGATAACCGAAAACTTGGTAAAAAGGAAAATCATAAGTAATTATATCAAAAATTTTGCTCCAAAATTCAAGTACATAATTTTTGTGAGAACTTTACTTAAAATCTATTCACAGATACTTTTGACATGATTACATCATGCTTTTAATTAGCTTGTAGCACTTAAGATGTAACAGCTTAGGAGAGTTTTGCTGATAGGTGTTGGCATATCAATAGCTTCAGAAAGTTTAACCTCAGCCTTCCCTGATGGCGCAGTGGATAAGAATTTGCCTGCCAATGAAAGGGACTTGGGTTCAGTCCCTCGTCTGGGAAAATCCCACATGCTGCAGAGCAACTAAGCCCATGAGCCACATCTGCTGAGTCCACTAGCCAAGCCTACTGAAGCCTGCATTCCTAGAGCCTGTGCTCTGCAAAGAGAAGCCACAGCAATGAGAAGGCCATGCACTGCAGGGAAGAGTAGCCCCCCACTCACCACAACTAGAGAAAACCCATGCAAAAGCAACAGAGACCTAGTGCCGTCAAAAATAAATACATAAATAAATAATTTTGTTAAAGTTAATGCTCTCGTGGAGAGTAGCGACCAAAAAACAAAAAATTCACACTCACCAGTTAGAATAATCCCTTTAAGTACAGAAACAAACAGCTACCTGTATCAGAAATTAATTGTAATTATAACAAAGTAATTTACATTCCTAATGACCTTGCGTCATGAACAAAACATTAAATTACTTAGCATTTAATCTGTTTTAGGTCTTGAGAGATTGCTATCAAGAATAATTTTGCTTCTATAGAGATCAGGCTTGTGGTTGCCAAGGAGTATGGGGAGGGAGAGGGATGGACTGGGAGTTTGGGGTGGGTAAATGCAAACTATTACATTTAGAACAGATAAACAAGGTCCTACTATATAGCACAGGGAACTATATCCAATCTCCTGGGATAAACCATAGTGGAAAAGAACATCAAAAAAGAATATATTTATGTGTATAACTGAGTCACTTTGCTGAACAGCAGAGATTGGTAAAACATTGTAAATTAATTATACTTCAATAAATAAATTTTAAAAAGAATAATTTTCTTTAAAATTTTTGGACTTAATAGGGAGATTTTAAATTATTTAAATTCACAATTATTCAAAAGAAATTATAAACTTCAATAATAATAATTAGCTTGGGAAAGTTGTCTATTAAAATAGGAGCTTCAAAACTAGAAAAATATGAAAATTAAATAAATAACATAAAATAAATTTGCAATTATATTCAAAATCAACATAATCCTAATTATGACTTGCATATATATTATGCATATACTGGGATACGATGACAGAGGCACAGCAGTCACTATTTTATCAAGTTTTTAGTACTATTTCTCCATCAGAATGCCACAACACTTAAGAAGAATGCTTATTATTGAATTTATTATTATTACTTATTTATTATTGAATCAAAATATCTTTTGAGCAAAAAGTTAAAGCATGAGTTGGAAGGTTATATGTACAAAATAATTAAGGGATATTATAAAATTAATATACCTCTTAATGTTTCATTTCAGCTAGAAATCCAGGTTAGCAAAAGTCAAATAGGAAAAACAAGGATTTTAAATGTTCAGTTCAAGATGAGAAATGTTAACTGAAATACTTGTTTTGTGGCCCTGGACATTTACTGATTTTCCCTGCCTAGATTCTTCCATTCTCAGTTTTTCTTCATCCTGGTATTTAACCTTTCCCAGTGTAGTCTATCTGTTCTTAAGGAAGATGCCCTCTTCCCCAGCTATAGGTATGGATTCTGGATCAAACCATAACTGAAGCTCTCCCTTTCCATTTGAAAGTCAATGTATTTCCAGTATTGCTTTGTCATTTTGAATTGATTTGTATTACACTATGAATATGTTTTAAATTATATTTTATTTATAGATAATTCATATGAAATATATGTACATAGCTAAAATAATTTTAAGGAAATGAACACTCCTGTAGCAGATATCGGCTTAAGAATAAAATCTTAGTGTATCAGAGGTCCCTTCCTTGTTATAGCTGACTCCCCACCTGACTCCTCAGAGGTAGGCAGTATGCTGAATTTTTGGTCTATCATTCTCTTGCTTTCCTTTATCATTTAGCTCCTATGTATTCCTATCTAAAGCTATTTTCAAAATAGTGTTAAGAAACTTTTCACTTTCATTCTCTCACAAGTGAATGGTGGTATTTTTCAGTTCCTCCATGCTTCCTTTTGAGTATGATAAATGTTAATATTAGTGTAAATGGATAATTTTTTTACTCTTTTGGCTCACATTCTTATATGTGTCTTGTTTAATAAATCTATCCATATTCAAAGGTTACAAAGATATTTTCCCATGTTTTCGTCTTTAAAGATATTTTCCTATATTTTCAAGTTTTCCTTTCATAGTAAGTCTTTCATTTTTTCTAGATTTGATTTTTGTGGAAGGAAGTACAATTTCATTTTTTTCTTTTTTTTTTCCACTGGAGAACAGGTTTTTTTTTTTTTTTTTTTCAAAAACAATTTTAGGAATCTTTACTTAAAAACAACCTTATCTTAAAATCATAACACAATGTTTTATAAATTAACATAAACAACAGCACTTATTTCCTGCTGACATACAAGCTCTGGCACATATCAAATTTTGCCTCTGTGCCTGGGTCAGTTTCAGCGTTCTCTATTCTATTCCCTTAGCCTGTTTGTCTAACCCTGTGTTAAACAATTTTCAAAGCTTTATATTAGCCTTGATATCTAGAAGGGTAAATCATCTTATATTGTTTTTCTTCTCTGGGAATTTCATGACTTCTTGACCTTTTGCTGTTCCATGATAATGTTAGAACTAATGTGTCTAGTTCCATGAAAAATCCTAATGGTACAACCATTAGAATAATACCAAGAAAATAGATGTATCTGGGGGAGAATCGCAATTTTACCATACTGAGTTCTTCTACACAAGATTATGAAAAGTCTTTATGCTCATTTGGATATTTTTTAATTCTTTTTCCAATACACTTTAAGTTTTTCTCCAAAAAGAGATTGCTTATCTTTCATTAACTCTATTAGCAGGTACTTGGTGCTTTGGGTCACTGTAGGAAATGGCATCTTTCCTAATTGCATTGTTGACTGTTCATTGCAGTGCATAGAAATACAATTGACTTTTATATGTTGATGTTTTTATCTAGCAATATTGCTCACCTCTGTTTAAATCTTATACTTTATCTGTAGATTCTCAGCTTTTCTATGTAAAATTACAGTTGAGCCTTGAACAACAGGGATTTGAAGTCCATAGGTCCACTTACATGTGAATTTTTTAGAAAGTAAATACATCCTATAATACTGAATGATCCACAGTTAGTTAAACCTACAGATGAGGACCATGGATACAGAGAGCCTACAGTAAATATATACTTGGATGTTCACTGTGGCGAAGTGGAACCCCCGCTGTTAACCCCCTTAACCCTCGCTGTTGTTCAAGGGTCAACAGTATTTCATCTATGAATAGTGATAATTCGTTTCCTCCTTTTTAATCATTCTGCCTTTTATTTCTTCTTCTTTCCTTATTACACAAGCTAGGAATACAGGTACAGTGTTGAACAGTGATGGAGATAGAGGATATCTTTGTCCTGTTCGTCATTTAAGGATATGCTTTCAACACTATGTTAGGAAGTACTGCACATTTTTTGGACAGGCTCAATGGTAGGTTAAAAAAGTTTCCTTTTAACACTCCTACACTGTTGGTGGGACTGTAAATTGGTGCAACCACTATGAAAAACAGTATAGAGCTTCCTTCAGTTCAGTTCAGTTCAGTCCCTCAGTCGTGTCCAACTCTTCGCGACCCCATGAATCACAGCATGCCAGGCCTCCCTGTCCATCACCAACTCCCGGAGTTCACTCAAACTCATGTCCATCGAGTCGGTGATGCCATCAGCCATCTCATTCTCTGTCGTCCCCTTCTCCTCCCACCCCCAATCCCTCCCAGCATCAGAGTCTTTTCCAGTGAGTCAACGCGTCACTTCCTTAAAGACACTAAAAATAGAGCTACCATATAATCCAACAAGGCCACTCTTGAGTATATACCTAGAAGAGAGAGAATACTAATCCAAAACGATATGTGCACTCCAGTGTTCACAGCAGAACTACTGACAATTGCCAAGACATGGAAGTAACCTAAATGTCCATTAACAGATTAGTGGATAAAGAAGATGTCGTATGTATGTGTGTGTGTATATATATATACATATACATACATGTAATGGAATGTTACTCAGCCATAAACAAGAATGAAATATTGCCTTTCAGAAACATGGATGGATCTGGAGACTATCATAATATGTGAGGTAAGTCAGACAGAGAAATACAAATATTGTATGATACCATTTATCTGTGGAATCTAAAAAATAATAGAAATGAATCTGTTTATAAAACAGAAACAGATTCACAGACATAGAAAAGAAACTTACGGTTTCCGAAAGGGGTATATAAATTAAGAGTATGGGATTAACAGATACACACTGCTATATATAAAATACAGGAGCAACAAGAAATAACTGTACAACACAAGGAAAAATTCAATATCTTGTAATAATATAGAATGGAAAATAATCTGAAAAAACTATATATATAACTGACTCACTTTGCTGTACAACTAAAACTAACACAAGATTGTAAATCAACTACATTTCAAAGTTTCCTTCTATTTTGTTTGCTAAGAAATTTTTTATGAATAGAAAGTTATACAGAATGCCTTTTCTGCATCTACTGAGACAATCATGATTTTGATGTATTATCTTTTTTAAAAATTTGCTATTAAGCAAGTTGTTCATTTAAAAACATTTTTGATTTAATTAAAAAATAAAATTGTACCATATTTTAGTAACTTTGGTTTCAAGGTTATGCTAACCTCATAAAACAAGCTGGGGAACATTCTTTCTCAATTTGTTTTCTGGAAGAGTTTGTGCTATATTGGATTGGTCTGTTCTTTAAATGTTTAGATAACTGACCAGGAAAGCTTCCTGTGACTGATTTTACTTGTTTTTTACTTTTTACTTTATAAAAAGAGTTTAATTAGATTCAATTTCTCAAAAATGTATTAAAATCTCTTACTGTGATGGCAGACTTAAAAATCTCCTTGTGATTCTGTCATACTATGTTTCAAGGCTACATTATTAGAGGCATACAAATTTAGAATTATTTTACCTTCTTAGTGAACTGCATATTTTACCATTAAGTAGTAGCTCTCCTTAAAGTCATTTTATCTGGTAATAATATATTTAGATCATGTTTCTTTTATTCGACATTTGATAGGTACCCCTTTTGAATCCTTAATTTTTAGTTTTTCTGTGTTCTTGCATTTTACACCTGACTTGTATAAATAGCATAAATGTTTGTTTCAATCCAGTCTAAAAATTTTGCCTTTTGATTGGAAAGTTTATTCCAGTCATAGTTGTGATCACTGGTATATTTAGACTTATTTCTATCTTATGATGTGCTTTCTATCTGTCCCATTTTGTATGCCTTTCCCTCTTCTCTCAAATTTTCATTTTCCCTCATCCTCACTCTCAGCAGACAAATGCTCCCTGTATCACTGAGAAAAAAAAAAGCAGTCAGAGGAGAACTTCCCCAGGCTCACCCAGAACACCTGGCCACTTCACTGCATCTAGACCCTTCTATCGTGTCTTTTCTTCCATTGACGGTAAACTATCCATCCTCCCAACAAAGGCCAGCTCCCCCATTCGTGCACTGAATCCCATCCCCTCTTACCTTCTCAATGACCTTGCTCCAGCAATTCTTCACTCTGTGTTATGCATCATCTACCTTCTGCTCTCCTTGGGATTGTCCCTATAAGGATATATATACAATTTTTCCTATCTTAAACTGCTCCTGGCTCTGGAATCTGTTTTCTCCTCCACTCATCACTCCAATTCTCTTCTTTATTTTACAGAAAAAGTCTTAAGAAGAGTTGTCTATACTTGGATTGCTCTGTTCTTTGACTTGTCTCCAGTTTCTGTTCTCCCCTTCTCTGAACCAACTGCCATGAGGTAGGTTATCAATGATCTTCACACTTTAACTCTTGTTCTTATTTCTCTTCCTACTTGATCACATAAAAGCACCTGACACTCCCTTGAGTACTCCCCTTTCCTTGAAATACTCCTTTCACTCAGCTTTCAGGGCACTCAACAGTTTCACTTTTTCTCTTACCTCATTAAGAGAAGTATCTCTTAATGGTATCTTAATTTCTTTTGTCCTTAACTTTTCATCACTCTCATCACCACATGTTGGAATGTTCCACTGCTCAATCCTTGGAATTCTTTTCTTTTTTAACTACCTATACTCCACTGGGTCCCATCACTTCATGGGAAATAGATGGAAAAACAGTGGAAACAGTGTCAGACTTTATTTTTTGGGGGCTCCAAAATCACTGCAGATGCTGATTGCAGCCATGAAATTAAAAGATGCTTACTCCTTGGAAGGAAAGTTATGACCAGCCTTGATAGTATATTAAAAAGCAGAGACATTACTTTGCCAACAAAGGTCCGTCTAGTCAAGGCTATGGTTTTTCCCGTGGTCATGTATGGGTGTGAGAGTTGGACTGTGAAGAAAGCTGATTGCTGAAGAATTGATGCTTTTGAACTGTGGTGTTGGAGAAGACTCCTGAGAGTCCCTTGGACTGCAAGGAGATCCAACCAGTCCATTCTAAAGGAGATCAGTCCTGGGTGTTCATTGGAAGGACTGATGCTAAAGCTGAAACTGCAATACTTTGGCCACCTCATGCGACAAACTGACTCACTGGAAAAGACTCTGACGCTGGGAAAGGTTGGGGGTGGGTGGAGAAGGGGACGACAGAGAATGAGATGGCTGGATGGCATCACCGACTCTGTGGACATGAGTTTGAGTGAACTCCGGGAGTTGGTGATGGACAGGGAGGCCTGGTGTGCTGTGATTCATGGGGTCGCAGAGAGTCGGACACGACTGAGCGACTGAACTGAACTGAATACTCCATTGGTGAATTTGTGATTTAAATATTTTAGACGCCAGTGCATGCTTCATGGCCGTGGGGATCTGCTTTGTCTGTTGCTGTGTCTCCCAGCCACTTAAAGAGACACACAAAGGAGAAGGAACAAGATGGCGGAGGAATAGGACTGCGAGACCACTCTCTCCCCCACAAATTCATCAAAAGAGACACACAAAGAATATTCAATAAATATTTGTAGAATAAATTGATAGTTTGAAAAAAATAGAAGTTATTAGTCACTGTTATAAAATAAATATGAAAGTGCCTCAGTCATCTGACTGAGTCATCTGACTCTTTGCAGACAACCCCATGGACTATAGCCCACCAGGTTCCTCTGTCCATGGGATTCTCTGGGCAAGAATACTGGAGTGTGTTGCCATTTTCTTTTCCAGGGGATCTTTCTGACCCAGGGATAGAACCGGGGTCTCCTGCATTGCAGGCATGTTCTTTACCATCTGAGCCGCCAGGGAAGCTCTCAAAAATGAATCTTCTTAATAACATACTTCTGGAAAAGATGGCTCAAAACATTAAGCTAATCATAAAATGGGTAAATTGACTGGAGTAAAATAATCTAGGAAATAATAAGGCCCAATATATATGTATATTGAATATTTGAAACCTGGGGACTCCTTTATTAAATAATTGCTTAATAAAAATAAGAGAAATGTTGTCCTGGGCAATGTTAAGCCAATGACCTACCTTTTACTTTTTGCCTTAACAAAGTATATTGCAAATTTTAGAAAGGGCCTTTAAATAGTAATACCTTTGGTGAGCTGCTTAGAGAACAGTACTTGATTGTTCAAATTTAATGAGAAGGAAAAGAAAAAGAGATTATAGAAAGCCCCTTGATGGTATCTTTTCCAGAGTGTCTGTTTATTAAACAATTTTATTTCTTCTTTATTAAAATGTCCATCAATTTTTTTTGGAGCCCCTTATGGCAGAAAGTGAAAAGGAACTAAAAAGCCTCTTGATGAAAATGAAAGAGGAGCGTGAAAAAGTTGGCTTAAAGCTCAACATTCAGAAAACTAAGATCATGGCATCTGGTCCTATCAATTCATGGCAAATAGATGGGGAAACAGTGGAAACAGTGTCGGACTTTATTTTTCTGGGCTCCAAAATCACTGCAGATGCTGACTGCAGCCATGAAATTAAAAGACGATTACCCCTTGGAAGGAAAGTTATCACCAACCTAGACAGCATATTAAAAAGCAGAGACATTACTTTGCCAACAAAAATCTAAGTCAAGGCTATGGTTTTTCCAGTGGTCATGTATGGATGTGAGAGTTGGACCATAAAGAAAGCTGATTGACGAAGAATTGATGCTTTTGAACTGTGGTGCTGGAGAAGACTCTTGCGAGCCCCTTGGACTGCAAGGAGATCCAACCAGTCCATTCTAAGGGAGATCAGTCCTGGGTGTTCATTGGAAGGACTGATGCTGAAGCTGAAACTGCAATACTTTGGCCACCTCATGGGAAGAGTTGACTCATTGGAAAAGACCCTGATGCTTGGAGAGATTGGGGGCAGGAGGAGAAGGGGACGACGGAGGATGAGATGGCTGGATGGCATCACTGGCTCGATGGACATGAGTTTGGGTAAACTCCAGGAATTGGTGATGAACAGGGAGGCCTGGTGTGCTGCAATTCATGAGGTCGCAAAGAGTCAGACATGACTGAGTGACTGAACTGAACTGAAAACTTCTACTTCTGTCCTGAATTTGTGTGAGCTATTTTAAATAATTTGACAACAATTTTATAAATTTACAGGAAACATTTCCCCTCAACTTATGTTTTTTAAAAACATAGATCTTCAAATTTTAACACTTTGACCTAAATAGAATTTATTTTGGGGTACTGTATGAAATTAAGTATTATAAAACACTTTGTTATTTGTAAACACTATCAATTATAAAAACATTAGAAATAAATAAATGGAAACCTCTTTTTTTATGGATAGTTGGATTTAGTTATAAAATTTCAACATCTTAAAGGACATTTCAATTTTACTTAAATGTGTTTTAAGATAAATAACCTAGGTTAAATATAATGTTAAAATCATAAAACAGATTTAAACGGACTCCTGTTTAACATCTTTCCCACTCCTAATCTTCTCTGATCCTTTTATAATCATAAGGGTCAAACACGTATGTTTATAGAAACAGTAGTTATGTTTTGTTTCTTAAAGCTAGTTTCTTTCCTGGGTATTAATAACAGGATTTTCAAAGTTGATGATGACTCAATTATTTCCGGAAAATGAATCTTAAACTGGGCATCAAAAAGATGATGAAATGACATGAAAATATGTCTTTGTGATTTTTTTAATTTATGAAACAAAGAGGAAATTGTCTACTGAAAAAAATTATATGGCTATACTTTTCTAAAAAGGAATTCATATGAGAGGGATATAAAGTAGATATAATTGATCTAGAGAAATGAGCATTTTTTGGCTCTTAAGTTTTTCTATTACTGCATAACAAATTGCTGCCAAATCGACAGCTTCAAATAGTTTTATATCTGTCACAGTTTTGTAAATCAAGTTATTTCAGCTTGGTGACTCTCATTCTGGAGTCATGCTTTTGCTCAGATAGTAGATGAGGCTGGAGTTATATGAAGACTTGCCTTGGACATCCAAGATGGCTTCTTCATTTCACACTTCAACTGGATAGGCTCTTCAGGCATCTCTGTCTTCCATGGCCTCTCTATGAGGCCAGGTCACAGCATTGTGGTCTAAAGTAAATTTTCAGTGGCTACTGTTTCCCCTATGATAAGAGCTCTGAGACCAAGGCAGAAGCTACAAGGCTTTTTGTGACTCAGTCTTTGATGTCACAAATCATCACCACTATGGCACTCTTATTTGTTAAATGGGGCCAGCCCAGATTCACTGTGGAGGATACTGCACAAGGGTGGTAATTGCTATAACTTGTTCTTCTGACTATATGCTCTTCTGCTACTTTGGAGAATTCAACTGTGTATTCAGACTAATAGCAGAGAATGAGAAAAGGGCAGAATACATACCTGAAAGTGTTAGTTGCTCAGTCATGTCCTACTCTTTGTGACCCCATGGACTGTACCCCACCAAACTCCTCTGTCCAAGGGATTCTCCAGGCAAGAATACTAGAGTGGGTTGCCATTTCCTCCTCCAGGGCATCTTCCCAAGCCAGGGATCGAAGC
This sequence comes from Moschus berezovskii, assembly GCF_049115385.1. Taxonomy (NCBI): domain Eukaryota; kingdom Metazoa; phylum Chordata; class Mammalia; order Artiodactyla; family Moschidae; genus Moschus; species Moschus berezovskii. The sequence continues at coordinate 83,849,830 of NC_142462.1, forward strand.
TGGGTCTCCTGAATTGCAAGCAGATTCTTTACCCACTAAGCCACCAGAGAATCTCCCAACTGAATGATAACAAATGAAAGTTTGGCCCCTTGAAGGGCACATTTCTTTATTAAATGCCAGATGTAATAACAACTTATCATACTATAACAGTGGGCATACTGAAAATGTTATAAAATTTTAGACCTTGAAGGGATTTGAAAGTCAATCTTTTTTTTCTGTTTTGTTTTTTGGCTACATTGCATGGCTTGCAGGATCTTAATTCTCTAACTAGGGACTGAACCTGTGCCATGGCAATGAATACACCAAGTCCTAACCACTGCACAACCAGGGAATTCCCAAAAGCAAATCTCTATTCAAAGACATTCCAACTAAGGCCAAGAGTGGTTAAATAACTTGCTAAAGGTTTATATAAATCACTGAAGACATTCTAACTCTTAGTTTACAAATTTGCATGCAACATGCCTCCTTCTTTTATCCACGAGTATTTGAACTAAAAGGCTTCCCTGGTGGCTCAGATGATAAAGAATCCACCTGCAATGTGGGAGACCTGTGTTCGATCCCTGGGTTGGGAAGATCCCCTGGAGGAGGGCATGGCAACCCACTCCAGTATTTTGTCTGGAGAATCCCCATGGGCAGAAGAGCCTGGTAGGCTACAGTTCATGGGGTCACAAAGAGTTGGACATGACTGAGCGAATAAGCACATTTGAACTAAAACTTTACTAACAAGACAACTGGACCTAGGTATGGCTTTCCTTATTAATTTTTAAGAGCTCAGAGAGTGACACCTGTGACGTATTAAAAAGTATATATTTAGAAAAAAAGCTCAAGTTTATTCTAGACTAATGATTCTCAAATTTGAGTAAAGTATGAGCCCCTTTAAAAAAAAAAAAAAAAGAAGGGAGAAAAACTCTCAATGGCCACATTATTGACTTAAATTTCTTTTTTAAAAAACTACATGATTATAGTTTTGTATCATATTTCAATTATATATTTGTATTATAGTTCAAATATAAAACTTTGTGTAAAATTCTTAGGATTAGAACATGTACATAACTATGAAACCAAAACAAATGTGCAAGTTTGTTCAATAATATCTAACACATATACTAGTTAATGGATAATAGCCACTTTATATGTAGCAACTTATTTAATACCCACAATAACTCTATAAGGTTGGAGACTATTACACTCATTCAATAAATGAGAAATCAAGATACAGCTGGTCAGTGGAGACCTGGGTTTCACAATTAATTGAGTATGAAAAATATTGTTGGACTAAAATTAAATTGCCGCTTGTAAATTGAGTGTGGTACTGACTATACCTCTGTAGATCTTCACTTAAAATGAGCACTTGAAAAGGTACAGGTACCCCAATGTTCATAGCAACATTATTTACAATTGCTAAGACATAGAAGCAATTTAAGTGTTCATCAATAGATGAATGGATAAAGAAGAAATGGTATATATAATGTATGTACACACACAGAGAGAGAAATACTACTCAGCCATAAAAAAGAATGAAAATTTGCCATTCACAACAACATGATGGACTTGGAGGGCATTATGCTAAGTGAAATAAGTCAAAGAAAGAAAGACAAATACTGTATGATATCACCTACATGTAGAATTTAAAACATACAAGAAACTAGTGAGTATAATAAAAAAGAAGCAGAGTCACGGATATAGAGAACAAACTAGTGATTACCAGTGTGGAGAGAGGTGGAAAGGGGCAACATAGGGGTAGGGCTTAAGAGGTACAAATAATTAGGTATAAAATAAGCTACAAGGATATATTGTACAACACAGGGAACATAGCCAATATTTTATAATAACTATAAATGGAATATAACCTTTAAAAATTGTGAATCACTATGTTGTATACCTATAACTTACATAAAATAAATTTTTAATTAAAATGAGTTGAAGAGTGACTAATTTCTCCCATCCCTTTTTTTCTCTTTTGTCAGCTGTTAACTACACCTTAAAAAGCACAAATTAATGTTATTTGGTCTTCACTTGAAGCGAATGTCTTCTTAGAAACTAAGTCCACAGATACATTCAAATCATTTGTCCATTTTATAATTGGATTATTTGTTGTTTTATTGTTCAACTCTAAGATCTTTCATTAGACTTTGACAGGGTGATATTGCTAGGCACCAATGCCATGATAAATGCAAAAAATCATGCGTTCAGAAATTACATACTTGTACTTGGTTACAACATGGTCATCTATGAGATCCAGAATCAAATCTGCTTTTACTGAAATTTTGTAGATTATAATTTAAAATATACATTTTAAATGTTTAATAAAATACTGGTATCAGAAATATCCCTTCCACTTACTATAGCAAAGTGCAAATTTTTCAAAGAGGTTAAGGCAGTGTTAGTTGTAATAGCAAAAGAATTAAAAAAATGTATTTTCCTAAAGCTCAGGGTAAAGAAAACAATTCTATACTAATATTATGAACTATAGCAATAAAAAGTTATAAGCATCTGGACTATACTGATGTATGCAAAGTCATTCATGAAACAATGTTAGCCACAAAATATGTCTTAGATATACACTCATACATTTTAACAGATTTATAAATGTGTCTACATCATTTTGTCTTCAGACAAAATCTATGAAACATATTCTTATAAATCTACCAAAATTTATTAATGTACTTATAAATGTATATAATTTTATCTTCAATCTATTTCAGATGTATTATATATAAATTTATTAAAGTACATGAATATGCATTGACAAAAAATGTAAGGTAATGTTAACAGAATTTTATGTTTATTGGTTTCAGAGAGCAGTATTTCACAAAAATGTTTCTATTTCATTAATATTCAGTACTCAAAAAAAGTCTGGGAATTTGTTGGGGAGAAGTAAAGGAAATGTCTTTTAGGTAGAAATTCTCAGAGCCTTTAACCCACTAATTTGCACTGTGAATCTCTAAAATAAAGAAGTTCATCATATTATTTATGTTATCTGTTATTTTAGTCTGTTATTTTCATCATGATTTACATTTATTTTGCTTGTGTAAATCTCATTTGTACTTGTTCACTGGAATTTATTGTCCCCAAACTATCAATTCTAATGGGACAGGTAAGTATGTCTGTTCTTCACCATTTTCCAAGTGCCTTAGCCAGGGCACACAGCTGCTGCTGCTGCTAAGTCACTTCAGTCGTGTCTGACTCTGTGTGACCCCATAGACGGAAGCACATCACACACAGCAGGATCTCAATAAACACTTTTGTAGTGAATGCATTACTTGGAAGAGCATTTTGAGGGACTAGAGCTTGAAGTTACATACTTTAGAAATGACCACTCTAAAGTTATTCAATTGTATAATAACTTCAAAGAAAATATTGTGTGAACATCTCTAGGCCATTAAAAATCCACTTAATAACTTATTGCTGGACTTCAGTGGAATCCATTACTACTTCATGGAACTAAAGGGATTTCTCAGAGAGCGTGTTATGGCCTGGAAAAATCTTGCAAAATCATTTTTATACTCTGCAACTCCAAATGACAACTGGAGTAAACATGACAGTAACCATGGAAGCAGTTGAAAGGAATCACGTTTGCATCAATACCAACAATTCTGGGGAACACATACGGTGACATGAGATTTTCCATCGAGAATGTCTTATTTAAATAGTTCAAGTAGACATGTCTTCTGGAAATTGCAAATTACTGACTCATTGGTTCTCTTTTAGGATAAGCGATTTCACATATAACTTGACTTTTCTGAATAATTCAAATCCATGTTGACAGCTATTAAAAATATTTAAAATATATGTCTTACCTACCTGATACAATAACTTATAGTTTAGGATACTTAAAAATTCTTTGTTTTTAATAACCCTTGTGGAAGTTACATAATGCTATTGTATATTTTAAGAACAAGTGAAAGCTAAACACTTCATCTACTAAGTTTCATGAATTTCCTCTACCTGCCCTATCAGTTCAGTTCAGTTCAGTCGCTCAGTCGTGTCCGACTCTCCGCGACCCCATGAATCACAGCACGCCAGGCCTCCCTGTCCATCACCAACTCCCGGAGTTCACTCAAACTCATGTCCACAGAGTCGGTGATGCCATCCAGCCATCTCATTCTCCGTCGTCCCCTTCTCCTCCCGCCCCCAACCTTTCCCAGCATCAGAGTCTTTTCCAGTGAGTCAACTCGTCGCATGAGGTGGCCAAAGTATTGTAGTTTCAGCTTTAGCATCAGTCCCTCCAATGAACATCCAGGATTGATCTCCTCTAGAATGGACTGGTTGGATCTCCTTGCATAGAAGTGTTAAAAATACTAATTTCATTAGTTCTGAGCAGTGTTGAAACAAAATAATAAAAATTAATACAAAATTTAATTATTTTTTTCCCAGTTACCAACGTGGAAATAATTTTACCAGATGCCAGTGCCACCACATCATGACACATCATTAACTGGTAGCTCATGCCTAAACTTTTGAACTTAATATTTGGCTGTGGGGGAGGGGGCACATGTCAAGTCAAACAAAGAATGCATTTCCAAAGCAGCATTTGCAAAGGTTAATCTCGGTATAGACTGCAAAGGGGAAAGTGCAGTGTCCAGTAATCGATCCAAGACCTGCTTCAAGAGTTTTTCCCCCCTGGTTAATAAAACACCAGAAGAGATTCTTTTTTGAACTTAAATTTTTGCTGAAATGGGGATTTACTGATGTATGAAAACTAATTCCCCAAATTTGAGAATCTTCAGTAAATCGATTTGACATTTGAGAATAAAGATCTCTTGCTTCTGCCTGCATCTTCAGCACAAAAGATGAAGGATACCTGGCTATTTGGTAATCTGCGGGGTTGGTGGGGGGGGTTGTTATTTACATAATCCTCAAACCAAAGGTGGCCTTACAGCTCAGGAATCCTCTGAACACTCAAGGCCATTGTGGCCTAGGCAGTTAAGTGGCTTTCCCAGGAACCCAGGTATCCTACCTCGCCTGCCGTTCACCGCCCCCCGCCCCCCCACTCTCGACCTAACCCTCTTTTTCTCCTACACCAAGCTCAAGCACCACCAGCTAGAGTGAAGGTCAAAGCTAACAAACTGCTATGTGGTCCGCCAGCTCTGAGGGGTCTCTCCTATCCCTCTCCTATGCCCGTTGTTAAATGTTGTTGATGAAAGGGCATTTCTGAACATTTTATTCCAAGGACACAGTCAAACCAAAAGATGATTTGGGTGGGTAGAGGTGAGGGAAAAAACAAGTACAGGATAAAAAGCGCAGTTTCTTGGAGACTTGTCAGGAACTGAGAGTGGGGAGAGCGGGGGTGTAATTAAAAGCAAAGTCTAGACTGAAAAAGGCGGCTGTACAGCACCCAAGCAATGGAGGAGAAAAGTGGGCTCAACTGTTCTAAGCGGCTTCAAAATGAATCCTGGCGGAGCCCTGCAGGGAGGCTCGGGCCACGGGTGGATACGCAGCGGCTCCCGGGAGGTGCAGAGGGTGGGGGAAGCGCCAAGCTGGAACCGTACGGCCAGCACTCCCCGCCGCTCTGCTTGCACTTCTTGATGTTCCACGTACTCCCGGGCTCTCCCCAATCTTCCCCTCACCCTCTCTTGAGCTCTCCGACTCCTCCCCCGCCGCCTCAGCTCTCCCACCTAGCTCGCCAGGGGTCCCCGGTCCCGCTCCGCGCTCTGCACGCTCCCAGCGCGCAGCCCCTAGCGGTGGGTCTTGCGAGGCCGGCCTCCGCGCGCCTCCCTCCCGCCTCCCTCCTCCCTCCCTCCCTCCTCTCCGTGCTCCCCAGCCCTGCTCGATCCAGCTTGGGGAGGCGGGGAAGCTGCCCGAGCGCGACCGCAGCGGCAGCCACCCTGCAAGCCGCCAGCCGGAGGCACGGTCCCTAGGCCCTAGAGCCCGGGGAGGCCCCCGGGAATCGGCACTGCTGGCGAGAGCTGCGAGGCCCGCCCCTGCCCTGCGCGGAGGGCGCGGAGGTGAGTCTGCTGGGGAGAGCGCCAGACGCGGTGGCAGCTGCAGAGTTGGGGGTCAAGATGCGGTCGGTGCCAAGCATGCCTCTTTCCCAGGATTCTGCGGCGTCCGCTGAGCTTCTGGGGTTCCTGATCGCCTGGTACCTTGAGGCAGGGAGTGGGGAGGGAGTCAGTTCCATGGATTCCGTCCCCTACTTCCCCGAGCTCCCAGAAAGTCCTGCGGTTGGTTGGGCCCAGGAGAAAGGAGGCCAGAAGAGACAGTGTCCCAGGTAGGATGTGGCCCAAGGGAACGAAGGGAAAGGACGGACAGGTTACCTTAGCCTGCCTGATACTCTTCTAGCCACTTTAGGTTCACGCAGCGTATTTCACTGAAGATCCGGCAGCGCTGCTTTGCGAACCTGTATATCTTTCTAGTAGTCATTTTGTTTATTACCCAATGATGTGACCGTGGTGTGTTTAGGCCATTATGTGTTAGAAAGTAATTGGCCTCTTCTTTGAGTGTCCTAAATTATCTAAGCCCTGTATTCAGCCACAGCCAAAACTTGTTGAAAATTATGGCCTAAAAATCTTGCTCTTAAAATAGAGCAGAGAGATAAAGAGAATTTTTGTCGAGAGATTTCCAATTATTATCTTCCTTACTGCTTTGGAGAAGGATTGGTGTCAGTTTTTGCCCCTCAGGCAGTGCATTTTTTAGATGGAAAAACTTATTCCAGGTCATGGTTACTTATCACTCATCACCTTGAAAGTGGGAGAAGTAGAATTTCAACTCCTGCCCCACCCCCACTCTCTTAACTGATTGGATCCTAGTCCTGCTAACAACCCCCGCGCTGGGAACCTTTTTAGTTCTCTGCAAACCACATCCCCGCCACACCCACATACTTTTTTCACCTATATTATTTCTTCGTCGTGTTGATCTCCATTTATTTATTTTTTCTTTCTCTAAGTCTCTGTTGTTTTTTTTATGTCTGCAGCTGTCTCTGTTTCTTTTCAGAAGAAAAATACCCATCCTCGAGATTTTGAAACATATTTAGAAACATCATTTGAAAGGCTACAGTTTCTTTGTCTTAGCTAGTCAGACTTGGGGAGGTGGGGGTGTGAGGGGGTAGGGGATGGAGAGATGTTGACGGAATGAGACAATATCAGTAATGATGAATTGAGCAAATTGTGCAGAAAGGAAATGAAAAGCTGTATATCCAGGTCACTTTTTATTATCTAGTGACATGGAAAACAGACTTATAGTGAGAATAATTATATTTTAATACTGCAGTTTCAGTGAAGAACATATTCAGGACATCGGGGAGATGCATTTATTCTGTGTTCAGCCAGTAATCATGAATTGACTTAACTATGACATTAATATATCACCCCCTTTGGGCCTGTGGGCTTGCTGTCTTCATCAGCAAAATGAGGTATCTTATCCGGAGACCTATTACATCTCTTTTGTCCATGACATTTTTGGATGCATTTGACAAGAATATTTATCGTATTCTTATGCACTATGTGTCAGAGACTGTGGAGGGAGTGATGGACAAGACAAACATGGTTCTACCCTGAGGGAGCTGATTTTTCTTGGTCAATGAGTAAAGAATAATTATGTAAGAAAGGAAACTTGACGGGCTCAAAACAAAACAAAATTGGAGTGAATCATTTTACTGAAGAGACATGATAGCCTGTTCATAGGATGGGAAAGTGATTGGTCCTTTCTACTTCAAGGAAAGGATTCTGTGACTGGAACATAGGGAGAAACAGTCATACAGGATGATATTGAAGAGTTATACTGGGGCTAGCTAGTCCATTCAGAGCCTTCAGGTCAGATTCATTTAGGTCAGAAAGGTGTGTGAGTGAGGGCTGAGTTGTGTCCAACTCTTCGTGGCCCCATGGACTATAGCTGGCCAGGTTCCTCTGTCCATGGAATTTTCCAGGCAAGAATAGTGGAGTGGATTGCCATTTTCTTCTCCAGGGGATCTTCCTGACCCAGGGATTGAACCCACGTCTCCTGAATTGGCAGGCGAATTCTTTACCACTACCACTGCCACCTGGGAAACCCGTAGGTCAGGAAGGTGACTGTAGTTCAAAATGCAACATGAGGCCGTTGATTTTTAAGCAGGTGATCAGATCAGAAAGATATCATCTGATCTACATTTTAAGACTGTCTTAGCTGCTACCTGGAGAATGGTTTGGAAAGAAGCGAAGAACTAAGTAGAGAGACCCATTAGAAAATGCCTGCAGAGTTCAGGTGAAAGATGAGAGAGACTTGGATTAAGCTGGTGTCCTTGGAGAGAGATTTTTAAGAAATATTTTGGAAAACAGAAGTTGGTGTTGGGTTTTACGTTAAGGGTGAGGGAAAGCAAGGACTTGAAGTTCACTTCTAGATTTCTGGCTTGACCAAATGATGGGTATGTGTGCTTAGTTGCTCAGTTTTGTCTGACTCTTTGCAACCTCATGGACTGTAACCTGCCAGGCTTCTCTGTCCATGGGGTTTTCCAGGCAAGAATACTAGAGTGGGTAGCCATTCCCTTCTCAAGGGGATTTTCCTGACCCAGGGATCGAACCCATGTACCCTGCTTTGCAGGAGGATTCTTTACCACCTCAGCTACCAGGGAAGCCCAAATGGTGGGTAATGATATCATTTACTGAGAGGAGAAAATTTGGATGAATGTGAATAGATCTGAGTAGAAAAAGCTGTATCATTTTTAGCCTGTTAACTTTGAGATGTCTCTGAGGAGATCATAACAAAAGCTGCTTGGAAGGAGAAAAGGGATGGTGTCCAGGCCAGAAATGGACAGATTGTCCTTTGATAGGTGAGATTGATAATGGTGAATTTAAGGTGAGCTTTCAGATTTTTCTTTAGCAGCTTTCACCAAATTGAGTACAGATAACAGTGAAAATGGATAGTTGGGTTCTTCCACAATTAGAGATTTGCCAAGTAGATGTGATGGAAAGGAACTATAACAGAATACCACTGCCTGGGTAGCTTAAACCACAGACATTTATTTCTCACAGTTCTGGAGGCTGGCAAGTCCCAGATCAAGACACTGGAAGATTCAATCTGGTAGGGGCCCACTTCCTGGTTCATAGACTTCTCTCTGTGACCTCATGGCAGATGGGAAAAGAGAGCTCTTTGGGCTCTATTTTACCCTGTTGATAAGGGTTCCACCCTTGTGACCTAATCCCCTCCCAAAGGCTGTGCATACTAACATCCTCACATTGGGAGTTAGGAGTTCAACATATAAATAGTTTGGGTAGGGTAATAAACATTTAGTGTGTAACAAGAGTCCATCTTTTTAAGTGAGTAATGATAAGTACAGACTGTGAAATCTAGGATGGATAAAGAAACCAGTAGAGTGAGAATATAGTAAACAGATCTGATTGCTCCTGCTATCTGGAATTATCAGTGTGAGTATTTTACTAAATTATTGGAAGGCCAAGAGGTAGTGCTTGGAGATATCTGAGGTGAGGTGGAGGCAAAGATTTGTTGCCTTAGATGAAGGAAATGAAGCCGTGAGATTGAATGGTTCATCCATTTGAATGATGAAGTAGTGGACATGATAACTGCTGGGGCAGAGAGGAAGACTGTGTTGGTATTGGGGGCCAAAGTCACTAGTAATAATGAATAAGCCAGAAATCAGTAGCGCATAGGGAGAGGATGTTTCATTTTGCCATGAGCTTCAAAGGAGCTTGGGGTTTGCAGGACAGAAGAAGAAAGGTTCAGTGTAGCCTGCAAAGTAAAAAATACACCAACCTATTGCCTGGCCCCAGAGGATTACCTTTTCTTGGTAACAGATCCAAATCAGCAGGCTTTGAAAGTCATCAAGATCTCTGAGAACAGCAGTCCTTTCAGAGTTATTATCATCCAATAATTAATGTTCTAAATGTTTGTGAAACAAATGTGGTTCTGTTTTATAAAATTAATATAGTACAACAGCTGCCATTCAGCCAGAGGAATGTCAAGGAAACTCCACTAAATTGAACATCTTAGGAGGTGATGTATCTGAGTGTAATAGAATTCTTAGCTTGATAATATACTTCAGGTGGGAGCAGTGACAAATTTTTTCTTCCTGGGCTCTTAAAATCACTGGATGGTGACTGCAGCCAGAAATTAGAAGACAATTGCTTGTTGGAAGGAAAGCTATGACAAACCTAGACTGTGTATTAAAAAGCAAAGACATCATCTTGCCAACAAAGGTCTGTATAGTCAAGGCTATGGTTTTTCCAGTAGTCATGGATCGATGTGAGAGTTGGACCATAAAGAAGGCACCAAAGAACTGATGCTCTTAAACTGTGGTGCTGGAGAAGACTCTTGAGAGTCCCTTGGACAGCAAGGAGATCAAACCAGTCAATCCTAAAGGAAATCAACCCTGAATACTCATTGGAATGACTGATGCTGAAGCTCCAATACTTTGGCTACCTGATGTGAACAACTGACTCCCTGGAAAAGAGCCTGATGCTGGGGAAGATTGAAGGCAGGAGGAGAAGGGGACAACAGAGGATGAGATGGTTGAATGGCATCACTGACTCAATGGACATGAACTTTGGCAAACTCTAGGAGGTGGTGAGGGACAGGGAAGCCTGGTGTGCTGCAGTCCATGGTGTCGCAAAGAGTCGGACATGACTTGGCGACTAAACAACAACAACAACAACAACATACTTCAGGGATTAAATGCATACATTAAGTGAAAGGTCCACTCAGGAAAACTGTGACCTTGAAATTTCAAGGAACCTCTGTACTACTTAAATCATACTGTTAAGTAAAGCTCACAAAGTTGAAGTGTCATAGTGTTAAATATAAGCTGCTGCTGCTGCTAAGTCACTTCAGTCGTGTCCGACTCTGTGTGACCCCATAGACAGAAGCCCACCAGGCTCCCCCGTCCCTGGGATTCTCCAGGCAAGAACACTGGAGTGGGTTGCCATTTCCTTCTCCAATGTGTGAAAGTGAAAAGTGAAAGTGAAGTCGCTTGGTCGTGTCCGACCCTTAGCGACCCCATGGACTGCAGCCCACCAGGCTCCTCCGTCCATGGGATTCTCCAGGCAAGAGTACTGGAGTGGCTTGCTGTTGCCTTCTCCGAAATATAAGCTAGCAATCCCCATTATTATATAGCTATTAGTCTTAGAAACAAAAGAATTTTAGGTTGGAAAGGACTGTAGAGTCAAGTGCAACTTTTTTGTTTTAACAAAGGAAACTGAAATTCATGATAACAAAATGATTTCAGAAGCCTAGGCCTCTTCTTTCTCCTTGACACCACATAAACAAAACTTTCTATAAATGTCATAGTCTTCTCATTTATTTAGTCTGTGTCACCTGTAAATAAGATCAAAAGAAAAGGTAGAGAAACTCGAGGGCCATGCTAGTCCAAGTCTGGCCCATGAACTAGGACCATCACTTGGGAACTTGGAAGAAAGGCAGGTCTCAAGCCTTCTCCAGACCTAGAGAATCAGAATGTGCATTGTAGCAAGATCCTCAGGTGATCCTACCCACATTAAAGCTTGATAATCGGTCCACCCGGAAACCCTTGTCTGCTCAGGTCAGGGGAAACTATGATGCCTGAAGAACTGAGGAGAAAATCCCTAGTCAGACAGAAGGACACTCTTACTGGAACACTCTGAAATGTGAATGTTATGAAATAACAGGAACAAAGTATGCTGTGCGGTGGGATGACACATTTTAAGGAATGGCACTGTCCTTTCCAAAAAATGAAGATAGGAAATTGCAAAATAGTGAGTGGACCTTCTGAGACAGCTCAGAGCCTGCAAGGGAAAGGGCTGCATTCTCCAGCTTCCAGCATCCAGGGGCCACTGTTACTCTCTTGCTAGGGTTACTTTTCATTATTACAAACAACAATGTGACAAGAAATGTGACTGAGCATCAAAAAGCCATATCTGTTATCTCCAAATACCCAAATGAGTATGTGGTTGAATCCTGCCTCTTTTAGTATAGTTGTTGTCAATCTTGGCTGCAAATTAAAGCACCTCTGATGCTGGGAAAGATTGGGAACAGGAGGAGAAGGGCACAACGGAGAGTGAGATGGCTGGTTGGCATCACCGACTCGATGGACATGAGTTTGAGTTTGAGTGAACTCTGGGAGTTGGTGCTGGACAGGGAGGCCTGGCGTGCTGTGATTCATGGGGTCGCAAAGAGTCGGACACGACTGAGGGACTAAACTGAACTGAAGGATATCGTTTAAAATCCTAATGAAAAAATCTCTTAAAAAATTCAGACTGAACCTTAGACTAATTAAATAAAAATCTTGGGTTCAGGGGTGGTGGTGACTGGGTATCACTATGTGGTAAAGCTCCTCAGGTCACTGGAATGTGCAGCTGGAGTTGAGAACCACAGCTTTAGAAGGTTGTTCTCCATTGTGGAAAGAGGCAGCTCTGAGACTGAGATTCTGCCTCTCCACTTAAGCCAAGTAATAGGTACCTCTACTATACCCATAGTACTGAGCAGAATCAGCAAAAGTCAGGCCACACTCTGCTGTGTGAAAGCCAGTGGGATGTTCAGGACATTGGAGGAAGAAGGATTCTTTTTTTTAAAGAAGCATATACTAGTTTAAAAAACAAAAATGAGGCATATGCTCTCAGCAAGTTTTTATTAAAATTTGAGTAATAACAGTTATTGCTGGTGGGAATGTTCTAAAAACTGGATTGTTGTGATGGTTACATAACTGTAAATATACTGAAAATCATTAATTTATATATTTTAAATGGGTAGATTTCATGATATGTAAATTATACCTCCATAAAGCTGTTTTTAGTTGCTATATATGCTTCAATATTTATAATTTCATCATATTGTTTAGAAGACCAAGAAGCCAGTACTTGTTTAGTGTCACTGAAGTGTTAATACCTAGCTGAATGCCTGGTGGGTCAGGCTCAATAAGACACTGGATAGGGGAATGGTTGGGGATTGATGGTGAGTATCCTTATGACCTTTGGCTGTGGACAGATTTCTAAATTGATGTCAAAAATAAATAAGTTGATGTCAATCATCAGCGATCCCTACAGTTCACAGCACCCAGTGGGCACCGGTGCCTTTTCTAACCTGTTTATGGTATGGCATTGAAAGGGGAAACAGGTTTGTGTAGAGGCTAGAGTGCTAGGTCTTTCATAGAAGATTATTTATTTGTAAGTCGCTACAACACAGGAAAATTTGTATTTGATAGCCAATAAACATAGGTGTGGGCTTCTCTGGTGGCTCGGTCGGTAAAGAATCTGCCTGTAATTCAGGAGACCCAGGTTCGATCCCTGAGTCGGAAAGATCCCCTGGAGAAGGAGATGGTAACCCACTCCACTATTCTTGCCTGGAAAATCACATGAACAGAGGAGCTTGACAGGCTACAGCCCATGGGGTCACAAGAGTTGGAAACGACTTAGTGACTAAACCACCACCACCAAGCATAGGTGTCCTTATCTCAAAGTATAATCTGCAACACATAAGATGGGGAGATTATATCAGCCATGATATAACCTACAATTCCCAGCTTCATTTGGGAATATGACATACCCCCTTGTTATTCAGTTTGCATTGCTATGAGAGGCCAGGTATGCACAAGACCCCTGATTGTGCTTGATGTAATAGGCTTTCTTATAAGGTGGATGGAAGGACGTGTATAGCATCTTCTGTGGCCTAAACATAGAGGAAAAATGGGTTGGTGGGAAGGTCTTAGAAGGATGTTGTTGCTTTAACTTATTGAAGAAGATCCTAAAATATTTTTATCAACTGAAGTTGTCAGGCAATACATTTTTAAAATTGAATTTCTAGACTAACCTAAATTTAACCAGAAAGCTTTTTTGTTTAAAATCTTCCTACCATGAATTAGACTGCTTTCTTTCCCTAGTAATTTCAACATAATAAACATATAAAGTTTTGGTGATTTAGAACCTAGAAATATCATAAAATCATACCCATATAAAGGTATATAATGAATACATACTGAGCCTAGGAAATATTTTGGGAGTTACTTGTAATTTTGCATATCTCATTAAAATTCAGGTTATTTGAAAGTCTGGAAGGCTTGGAGTTAGTTAAGCTTTTGCTATAATGCTATTATATTTCTTTTCTGAAAATTCAATTGGTTCTAGAAAACACGAACACAAAAAGAGACTCAGATCCAAGTATGAATATTAATGAATCATTCGTAATTACCATAGTTTATAAACAGAATTTCAAAGAATAAATCTGCATAGTTTTAATAAAATTACTGTTTCATAATTTTGAGAGAATGATTTTTAAATGAGGATGCATACAAATTACCCAAGAGTTTCAGCTGAAACAATTTAATAATCTGACTTAAGTGGATTTTAATATTCAAATGGTGAATAGTGGTTGGACTGCATTACATTGGGCAATTATTCTCAAACTTTAATGTGCATCAGAACCACCTGAGGACTTTTTATAACACATTGCTGGGCTCCACCCCCAGGGTTTCTGATTTAGGAGGTCTGGGATAGTGCCTAAGAATTCACATTTCTAACTAGTTCTCAGTACTGCTGATGCTGGTTCAGGGACCATACTTGGACAACTGCTGTGTTAAGAAATCATATTCCGATTTTTCAAGCAGAATTGCAGCTTTGCTTCTGTGCTTGTCTAAAGGACTTACAAATGTCTTCCAAAAAATGAAAGCCTAAAAAAAAAAGACCCCAACTCTCCCGCAAAGAAATTCTTTATTGTTATGAACAGTTGAAAGTGAAAGTGAAAATCGCTCAGTCGTATTCGACTCTTTGCAACCCCATGAACTATACAGTCCATGGAATTCTCCAGGCCAGAATACTGGAGTGGCCAACCTTTCCCTTCTCCAGGGGATCTTCCCGACCCAGGGATTGAACACAGGTCTCCCACATTGCAGGTGGATTCTTTACCAACTGAACCACAGGGAAGCCCATAAACAGTTGGGTTTTATGTTTATTTAAATACTGAGAGAATGTAGAGGTTATCTTTTTGCAACCCAAAGATCATGATAGTAAAATCTCTAGTTACATAAAATTAGATGGGGATATTTGATATGTCATCTGAGGATTAAGCAGACATCTCCAGCAGCAGGAAACTTGTCCAGGGTGCTTTCCCCACTCTCCCCAGAAAGGTTTTCTCTCCAAAAGGCTTAAAGAGCACTTTTATATAAGAGTTTCCAGTAAAATTAAAAGGAGGGGAGAGGATCTATATAGGACTGCCAACTCAAACAACTTTTATCACTATCCTTTTATGAAAAACAGACATTTTGACCCCTAAAGTTAGTTAAGATATACTCTCAGAGGAAAGGACAGCTTAGCAAATTGAATAATTTTATGAAAAACTCCCTACGGTATCCATATACTTTTTAATTGCTGTTGACCAGTGATAGCTTCATATTTGGGAGCCAGTGCCCTAGTACTTTGAAAGTAAGGTCACAGAAAACCAAATTTAATTTTGGGTCCTTGAGGTTTTAAGCTAGAAGGAACCTGTAGCGTACCTCCCTTGAAACATTCTGTGTAATTTTGAGATTATTTTGCAAGTACAATTCATATATATAGAATGATTTGAGGTAAGGAGACACCATGTGATACTTTTCTCTCCCTGATTTTCTAGAATAACTATGCTCTGATCATGCTATCTAATTCTTAATTATATGCTGATATGAGTTTGTTTTTCTTTCTCTTGCTTTTTAATCCAAGTATATCTTGTCTTTTCTTAAATGGAATGTAAACTTAAGTGTAAGCGCTGTGCTTCTCTTCTTTATCTCTTCTGTGCAAAGTATACAGTGGCCTGAATAAATTCATGCTGGACCACGGAAAAACAGGTTTCCCTTTAGATTATAGTTGCATCACTCCTTGTCAGTGGAAATGTACAATGTAAGGTACTTATGACTCTTACTTTGTAAAAATATATTTATTTATTTCACTGCACAGGATCTTAGTTGTGGCATGTGGGATCTAGTTCCCTGACCAGGCATCGAACCCAGGGCCCCTGCATTGGGAGCTCAGAGTCTGAGCCACTGGACCAAGGAAAGTCCCTTATAACCCCATTTTTTATGGACATCACAATTGTAAACTTCAGCTCAGCTGTTAACTAAGTGATCCAAAATGATGGCTTACAGAATTGAAAGGAGATTCATGGGATTTTTACTCCAGTGTCTCAGCACCCATAGTTTGTGGAGAGGAGGTGCTTTTCAGGTCTATGTACAGGTGAGTTCCACAGGATCCACACATACTACTTGGCTCTTTTTTCCTCCCCTCGAGAAGCAGTATATACCTTCACGGTATTTGCAGTGCCCCCACAGAAAATGGGTTGCTACCTGGGGGTTCTCCAAGAATTACCCAGCAATCAATCATGTTTTTTTTTTATAGTATTAATAAAGTTAGGTCTTTGGTTCGTTTTGATCTAAAATTTGGATTTACTGATGATTGATTGATTAATAGCTATAAATCCAAACGATATAGCTTTGTAATTGTTGTTCAGTTAGTTCTAAGTCATGTCCAACTCTTTGCAACCCCATGGACTACAGCACACCAGGTCTCCCTGTCCCTCACTATCTCCTGGAGTTTGCCCACTTTATAGCTTTGGGTTTACCTAAAACTATCTGAGCTATGATTCATACTTTATTTAGAGTTAGTATTTCTTTTGGAGAATAAAACTAATGGGTGACTTTTGGTGATCTTGATAGTTTTAAGATATCCCATACAATGTTTGCACTGCAGTGTTAGAATTCAGTTCAGTTCAGTCGCTCAGTCGTGTCCGATTCTTTGCGACCCCATGAATCACAGCACGCCAGGCCTCCATTAGCAGAGGTCAAAAGACTTATATGTGAAGCTGAGTTGTGTTAACTACAAAGTGCACTGTCTTTGATAAATTGCTAAAGTTCTCTAAGCCTCTGTTTCCTCATCTTTAAGATGGGCATAGTATGTACTTCACAGCCATCTGAAAATTAAATAAGGTAATATATGTGAAAATATTGCAAAGTACGAAATAGTATGTGCCATTATCATATGCTTTCAGCAGTATACAAATAATCCATCTCTCAAATCCATTAAAAGTTGTTTTTTTTCCTCATGAATGCTTTTACATTACTTAAAACTTTGATGAGAAGAGTCTCATTTATTAGACCAACTTCTATTTATAGGCACAGTCATATTATTAAAGGGTTCAGTTAAAACTTGCCATTAGAAATACAATATGAATAAGACCCAGACATGTTAGGACAGAGTCATCTATTAATATGTATAAGATACATGGTATTATGAGGTACCCAGAGATGACATTATTAGGCCCTAATGTATTTTTACTTGTTCACATTCTGATTTACAGAAGGGGTTTGAACTTACTTTGTAAAATAAGCAGATCAGTGATACTGTTTTTATTTTTGCTTGCATTTAAAAAGGTCTTGATCATCATGATTCTTGGATTTAAAGATTTTGCAATTCTTACATTTTGGGAGATGCTACGATCTCTACTCAGAAGAACTTGAGACTGGGATATAGGAAACTTGGTTTCCTGTGTGAGAATCTAGTAGCTCTCTTTACTCTTAGATAATATATATGACTATCGGTAGGTCAGTCAGTTCACCTTGAATTGTTTAATGAAATGAGCATTGATTTAATTACTTCTGGTTTCTTAAACTGCTCCTGATTTTCTAAATACCAGGAATATCTCTTGGAGGATGCTGACAGTTTTGTACCACCTTAGTGCCTCTGACACTCCCCCCACCCCTGCTTTTCAGGGTGTGTGAGATCACCCCAAGGGAAAGCAGATAATTATCGCCACTTATGGTTAAAGCGTCTGCCCCCAATATGGGAGACCCGGGTTCGATCCCTGGGTCGGGAAGATCCCCTGGAGAAGGAAACGGTAACCCACTCCAGTATTCTTACCTGGAGAATCCCATGGACGGAGAAGCCTGGTAGGCTACAGTCCACAGGGTCGCAAAGAGTCGGACACGACTGAGCGACGGAACGGAACGGATAACTTGAAAAGTGAGAAATGAAACATGTAACAGACTAAAAAATAGTGAGTTTTCCCCTTTCCCAGGACCCAAGTTAGACACTGAGATGACTAGGTAATGCTACGGAGCAATGACATGGCTGAAGAAGGAGAATGTACTAATATGAACACAACCATCTCTCTTCCACCTTGCCACTGCCCCCATATCTTTCTTTAATTCCTTCCAGGCACCCAAATGACACATACCTTGCTAGATTGCCTGGATTCTAATCCTGGTTCCTTAGTTTCTCTTTTGTGACCTTGTACAAATTATTTTCTGCATGTGTCAGTTTTTTCATCTGCAAAATGGGCATGACAATATTAGTACCTGTCTCACAAGGTAGTTGTGAGGATGAAGTCAGTTAATCTATAAAGCACAAGAGCTGGCACACAGTGTGTGCTATATGAGTATCAGGTAATATTATTATCCTTCTAAAGATTCAGTTCAGTTCAGTTCAGTCGCTCAGTCGTGTCCGACTCTCCACGACCCCATGAATCACAGCACGCCAGGCCTCCCTGTCCATCACCAACTCCCGGAGTTCACTCAAACTCACGTCCATCGAGTCAGTGATGCCATCCAGTCATCTCATCCTCTGTCGTCCCCTTCTCCTCCCGCCCCCAATCCTTCCCAGCATCAGAGTCTTTTCCAGTGAGTCAACTCGTCGCATGAGGTGGCCAAAGTATTGGAGTTTCAGCTTTAGCATCAGTCCTTCCAGTGAACACCCAGGATTGATCTCCTTTAGAATGGACTGGTTGGATCTCCTTGCAGTACAAGGGGCTCTCAAGAGTCTTCTCCAGCACCACAGTTCAAAAGCATTAATTCTTCAACGATCAGCTTTCTTCACAGTCCAACTCTCACATCCATACATGACCACGGGAAAAACCATAGCCTTGACTAGACGGACCTTTGTTGGCAAAGTAATGTCTCTGCTTTTTAATATGCTATCTAGGTTGGTCATAACTTTCCTTCCAAGGAGTAAGCGCCTTTTAATTTCATGGCTGCAATCAGCATCTGCAGTGATTTTGGAGCCCCCCCAAAAAAAGTCTGACACTGTTTCCCCATCTATTTCCCATGAAGTGATGAGTAATTTACTGATATATTTGGAGTCATTGAACATGTTCCATTTCTAGGGTAAAAAGTTGAATTTTCCTCGCTCCAGTAATTTCAAATTCCAGTTACTAAAAAACCAGAAAAACATGTTTTTGAAAAACATTCCACCTGTTCCTGTAAAATCCATTAAGTTCTCTGAAGAGATCCACATCTGCTGTTAGTATAAAAGAAATTGAACATTGCAGATAAAATGGAAGAGTGTTTTTCATTCAGACCCAACAGTGACACTGATTCATGGCCATCTGATTAGTATTCTTGAGCAAGTTACTACAAATATGAACTTTCCAGGTGTTAGTCACTAAAAAAAGAATTTGACAGATTTTTTCCGAAAAAAAAAAAAAATAACTGCATTATATTCAAGGCAACCAATGCAAAATAAGGGAAGAAAAAGATTTCATAAGTATTGTGTAATTTAAGACCATAAACACATTACTAATTGAGAGTCCCTGAAGTCGAGGGGGCCTTAGAAAGCATCACTACGAACAAAGCTAGTGGTGGTGATGGAATTCCAGTTGAGCTATTTCAAATCTTGAAAGATGGTGCTGTGAAAGAACTGCACTCAATATGCCAGCAAATTTGGAAAACCCAGCAGTGGCCACAGGACTGGAAAAGGTCAGTCTTCATTCCAATCCCAAAGAAAGGGAATGCCAAAGAATGCTCAAACTACCACACAATTGAACTCATCTCACATGCTAGTAAAGTCATGCTCAAAATTCTCCAAGCCAGGCTTCAGCAATATGTGAACCGTGAACTCCCAGATGTTCAAGCAGGTTTTAGAAAAGGCAGAGGCACCAAAGATCAAATTGCCAACATCCGCTGGATCATGGAGAAAGCAAGAGAGTTCCAGAAAAACATCTATTTCTGCTTCATTGACTATGCCAAAGCCTTTGACTGTGTGGATCACAATAAACTGTGGAACATTCTGATAGAGATGGGAATACCAGACCACCTGACCTGCCTCTTGAGAGACCTGTATGCAGGTCAGGAAGCAACAGTCAGAACTGTACATGGAACAACAGACTGGTTCCAAATAGGAAAAGGAGTGCGTCAAGGCTGTATATTGTCACCTTGCTTATTTAACTTATATGCAGAGTACATCATGAGGAACACTGGGCTGGAAGAAGCACAAGCTGGAATCAAGATTGCTGGGAGAAATATCAATAATCTCAGATATGCAGATGACACTACCCTTATGGCAGAAAGTGAAGAGGAACTCAAAAGTCTCTTGATGAAAGTGAAAGAGGAGAGTGAAAAGGTTGGCTTGAAGCTCAACATTCAGAAAACAAAGATCATGGCATCTGGTCCCATCACTTCATGGGAAATAGATGGAAAAACAGTGGAAACAGTGTCAGACTTTATTTTTTGGGGCTCCAAAATCACTGCAGATGGTGATTGCAGCCATGAAATTAAAAGACGCTTACTCCTTGGAAGGAAAGTTATGACCAACCTTGATAGTATATTAAAAAGCAGAGACATTACTTTGCCAACAAAGGTCCGTCTAGTCAAGGCTATGGTTTTTCCCGTGGTCATGTATGGATGTGAGAGTTGGACTGTGAAGAAAGCTGATCGCCGAAGAATTGATGCTTTTGAACTGTGGTGTTGGAGAAGACTCTTGAGAGTCCCTTGTACTGCAAGGAGATCCAACCAGTCCATTCTAAGGGAGATCGATCCTGGGTGTTCATTGGAAGGACTGATGCTAAAGCTGAAACTGCAATACTTTGGCCACCTCATGAGAAGAGTTGACTCACTGGAAAAGAGTCTGATGCTGGGAAAGGTTGGGGGCGGGAGGAGAAGGGGACGACGGAGAATGAGATGGCTGGATGGCATCACCGACTCTGTGGACATGAGTTTGAGTGAACTCCGGGAGTTGGTGATGGACAGGGAGGCCTGGCGTGCTGTGATTCATGGGGTCGCGGAGCGTCGGCCACGACTGACTGACCTGAACTGAACTGAACCCCCTTTATACGGGAAAACTTTCTCGATGATAAGTTAATGAGACATAAGGTGGATGACAGAACTCTATAGTATTTAATTCTTTATTATATTTTGATGGCTACTTTTCTGAAAACAGTAAACCCCAGATTTCATTTTTTTAGTAGTTGATTTAGCTTACTCTCATTTAATAATAAAGCCCTTACTAGCTACTGAGGTAGTCCCAAATGACTCTAGACAGTTTGGAGTTATAAATGGTTCTTTGGGTTTTACTATTGTTTGTCTATTTTCTCTTGTCTCATGAGCTATGATGAATTTTCACAGTCCTTCTTTACCTCTAGTGGCATTTCTGACTTTGCTGCCTCTGGTCTGCTGAGAAACTGAATTTTCACACTGGTTGCAACTATGTTTTTTAAAAAGTTCTCCCTTGCTGAAAACTTCATTCTCTTTCCTTTTGTGCTTTAGAGGCTTGCTGTTCAAAGAGGGGCCCCACAGACCAGCAACATTGGCATCACCTTATTAGAAATGCAGAATCTTGGGCCTCACTCCAGACTTACTGAATCAGAATCTGCGTTTTAACAAGATTCTTAGATGATTCAAATGCACATTCAAATTGGAGAAGCTCCAGTTTAAGCACATCAACTTTGTGACAGTTCATTTTTCTATTTCAAGATCCATTTCTGGCTTACAAATTGTGTCTCGTGGTGTTTGATGTTATATAGCTTGCCAGATTGTTTTACCTCTAGAAACAGGGATGTTGTTATAACATCTAAAAGTGTATGCATGTTTGGTAATAAGTAATTGATGAGTGCTTTATTTTCTCTCCCCTAGGATATCCCTGGTGATCTTGGAAGAGTCCATATCATGGAATCAATCTCCATGATGGGAAGCCCCAAGAGTCTTAGTGAAACGTTTTTGCCTAATGGGATAAATGGTATCAAAGATGCAAGGAAGGTCACTGTGGGTGTAATTGGAAGTGGGGATTTTGCCAAATCCCTGACCATTCGACTTATTAGATGTGGCTATCATGTGGTAATAGGAAGCAGGAATCCTAAATTTGCTTCTGAATTTTTTCCTCATGTAGTAGATGTCACTCACCATGAAGATGCTCTAATAAAAACAAATATAATATTTGTTGCTATACATAGAGAACATTATACCTCCCTGTGGGACCTGAGACATCTGCTTGTGGGTAAAATCCTGATTGATGTGAGCAATAATATGAGGGTAAACCAATACCCAGAATCCAATGCAGAATATTTGGCTTCGTTATTCCCGGACTCCTTGATTGTGAAAGGATTTAATGTTATCTCAGCTTGGGCACTTCAGTTAGGACCTAAGGATGCCAGCCGGCAGGTATGTATTTTTACATTTTATTCTTATTTAGCTGGAATTTTATACTTAAATAGGTAGATACTTAAATATATACTTAAATATATACCTAAAAAACGAATTCTTATGCTCTCCCATGATTATCCTTTTGAAAACTATGTATGAGCTCCTGAAGATTCGTGTCCTGACCTTGTAAGGACATATTTCTATCCTCAAAATGATGTAAAAATCTGAGAAAATAACTTGACTTTTCCTATCATAATCAGCTAATTGAAGAAAAAGACAAGATTCGTAGATGAATAATGGGCCATTTCCTTGCTTTCTCAAAAATTAAAACAATCTCAGACATGTCTTTTTTCCTTTGCCTCTCCTCCTCCCACCCTTTCTTTCCTTTCTCCTCCTTTCTTTGCAAACAAAAAGACGTAAACAGTGTTTGCCTATTTGGTAAACAGTGTTCCATCTCTGCGTTTATAAGTAAACACATAGAGTAGTGCACCTTAAAAATCTTTCAAAAGTGTAGTTATGCATTATATTGGAGCAAGATGATAAAATACTATTATTTTTACCCATAAAGACAGTTGATTAGATGTCTTAGAAAATAAATTCAAGTATTTACATCACTGTATGCTGCATTTAATGCTTCCCTGATGGCTCAGCAGTAAAGAATCTGCCTGAAATGCTGCTGCTACTGCTACTGCTGCTAAGTCGCTTCAGTCGTGTCTGACTCTGTGCGACCCCATAGACGGCAGCCCACCAGGCTCCGCTGTCCCTGGGATGCAGAAGACACCAAAGACATGGTTTTGATCTCTGGGTGGGGAAGATCCCCTGGAGGACAGCACGGCAACCCAGTCCAGTATTCTTGTGTGGAGAATCCCCATGGACAGAGGAGCCTGGAGGGCTACAGTCCATGGGGTCACAAAGAGTCAGACAGGACTGAGTAACTAAAGCACAGCACAGCATAGCATGCTGCATATGAGAGTCACGATTAACCATTCGTTTTCAGGTGTTTAATTTGGAAGACCTAGTAAAAGAATATATACTTTCCTAGAGACTGTTCTGAAACCTTTTTTTCTTTTGCATATCCACCAAGGTTTAGCGATAGATCAAATCAAGTAAATGAGATATAAACCTGAATTTAATCCTTTGCCCGTATTAGTGATAATTTTAATACTCAACAAAATAAATTATGGAACAAGAGATTGTTCAATGTGAAATACAGTTTCATTTGTATCTTGTGCCTTTACATATGTTTGATTTATCCTTTTAAGTAAATTATAAAGTTTTATAATTTTTAGTGTTTTTCTCCAATGAATTAAATAAAAAAGTTTAATTTACCATTGTCACACCTATAATAAACTGAGAATGCCTTTCCTTATTTCTTTGATATATATTTCTCTACCTTCACTGTTCCATTTTAGAAGTTCTAATGGTATAGACTTTCTCATTTATATGGCTAACGTTAGATAAAAATAATCCTAAGAAGTCTACATTCTTTCCATTATATAACTAGGTTTATCAGGCAAGAATTTCACTGTGGTCTGTTCCAGAGCACGTATATAAACATCTTCAGGAATATATTTAGGAATTTGTTTCCCTGAACATCACTCAGAGATTTTACAGCAAACTTTTTCTAACACTAATCCAGGTTCACTCCAGCATGAACTTGGTGTTCAACAAATATTTGTTGACTTCTCAACCATATTACAATATATACAAGTATTTGGTAGCTTGAAAGCCCACCCTCACCCCTACTGATCTCGATCACATCAAACGGTAGTTACTTTTACTATTTAAATTAACTAAACCTAATAATGCCCTTTCCCCCCACCAAATATATTATCCTCATTTAAAGATGAAAGAATTTTATAATTCTGACCAATGAAGTAATATACCTGAAATTATCCATGGTTTTGGTGAATTGGTTTCTAAGCCAGAAGGTAAATTTTATAAATAGTATAGCATCATGACATAATTTAGAAGTCTTCATTGCAAATTCAACCATCTCATGCTTATTCAGCATATTCATCTTTTCCGTTGCTGAATAGCCATAAAGGGCATTGCTTGCAATCGCTCTGCTTGGCAGAATCACTGCAGTCCTAAAGCTAAGCTGTCCACCAAAAGCCTGGAGAACCAGCCCCAGCCCACGCCCTGCAGGAATGTGGGAGCTGGATGGGGGAGGGGCATGGCCAGCAGCTTGAATTCCACCTAGACTACTGAAGAGAAGACCTTACCTTATCTGTTCAGAAGCACGTGGTTTAGAAATCTTTCCTCCTGCCTCCCTTCCCCTGAGGACTTGGTCCCAGGTTCACGCTAGATTTTTCTGCATTTTCATTTCATGTCATCGAAGCTAGCAAGGACTTTGTTGTGTTTTGACAATACTATCTTAACCTATAAATAAATAGATTAATAAATTAACAAATGCTTTATCACCTTAGTTTTTTGTATCACTCAAGGTCATCATACATAATGCACCATGGATTAAATGGAGCATGTGATTGTTACCATTTTTATAAGCAACAATGGTAATTGTGAGTCTCCTGTTTTTTTCCCACAGGTTTATATCTGCAGCAATAATATTCAAGCTCGACAACAGGTTATTGAACTTGCCCGTCAATTGAATTTCATTCCCATTGACTTGGGATCGTTATCATCAGCCAGGGAGATTGAAAATTTACCCCTGCGACTGTTTACTCTCTGGAGAGGGCCAGTGGTGGTAGCCATAAGCCTGGCCACATTTTTCTTTCTTTATTCTTTTGTCAGAGATGTGATTCATCCCTATGCTAGAAACCAGCAGAGTGACTTTTACAAGATTCCTATTGAGATTGTGAATAAGACCTTGCCCATAGTTGCCATTACTTTGCTGTCCCTGGTCTACCTGGCAGGTCTCCTGGCAGCTGCTTATCAGCTTTATTATGGCACCAAGTATAGGAGATTTCCACCGTGGTTGGAGACCTGGTTACAGTGTAGAAAACAGCTTGGATTATTAAGCTTTTTCTTCGCTTCGGTCCATGTTGCCTACAGCCTCTGCTTACCAATGAGAAGGTCAGAGAGATACTTGTTTCTCAACATGGCTTATCAGCAGGTATGGAGCATGTTTGATATTTATCTGATGCTAGTAAAATACTTCATTAGTATAATTTATAAAAACTAAGATTTAAAATAGTGTAAAACTTTATATACTTGGTAATAGAAATGTTGGTATATTTAGGGAGGGGAAAGAATTATTCTTTAAACAAGGTTTTTGCATAGAATTATATGGCTAATTCAGAATAATTTATAGTTAAAGCTTCTGTCATCCCTTTCTCTGCAGAATAAAAGCAGAGAAGTGAAGAGTTGGGTTTTATTTTCCTTTTTTGTTACAACTGCAATGATTACTTTCAGCATCAGTTAATTATTTTGTAACTGGCCATGTTCTGTGAAATAATAAGGCAGCTTTTAGTAAACACATACAATAAAATTAAGCCTAGTGAAAATATAAAAAAGAATAGCAAGTCAGGATTGCTGGTTTTTGTTATCAAAAAGCAAGAAAGGTGCTGGTTCCTCAGGTGAAGCTTTTCTAGCACTTAACTCAAAGAAAATCTCAGGGAGAGCCTCGTGTAATTGGCTTGATGATGGCATAGACTATGATTTTCCTCAACAATTTCCATTCAGTAAATATCAGGGGTTTCATTGAAGCTCTTTGATGTAGCATTTTTCAGTGAAAGTTGAGCACAGTATACCAAACAAATTGTAAGAGCTTTTGCATTTTATAAGGAAACAAAGCGTTATGGTCAGAGTGTGTAGCATCCAGTAATTACACTTGTTTCAACAATAAAACCTAAAATAATTTGAAAGAAAATTACTAGATTGATGTTCTTTAAGCCATTTTCTCTAAAAACCACTTCTCTTAAATGAATGGTAAGGCTTTGATATCTATTCTACCAGCTTCCTCACCTTCTTCAAGTCTTCAATTTGTTGACAAAAATAATAAACAATCAATAATCAGATTAGAAGAGAGTTTTATCCACACCAAGCTGAAGACTATAACCTGGGAAACAACCTCTCAGTAACTCTGAGGGGACTGCTCTGAAGAGGCAAGGAAGGAGCCAGAATGTATATGAAATTTTTAGCTAGGAAATAAGTGTGGTCAAGTATACATCCTTGATAAAGGATTACTACTAATCACAAAGAACAGATATTTCAAGTTAATAATTTCAGTGTTTTTCTATGTATTGGAAGACGCAGGAGTCTGGGGTCATTGAAATTCTCCCAGAGGTATGCATCTTAACTATCTAGGGGCCAATATTTCATAGCCCAGAAAGCCTCATCCTTCTATTTTCCTCCTGAATTCTCCTCATGGCCCATTGTGAACTGACAATGGATTGTGATTAAACCCTTTGTAAAACTTGATGGTGGGCAGCATTCTTTTTTTTAATGGTATAGCTGATGTACAATGTATGTTTGTACATAAGACTGGATGTTCTTAGTTATAAAGTTCAAACCAAATCATGTATGAGCCAGAATGACTTCCCCATACCTCAGAAAGTGAAAATTTTTCATCAAGTTCTTATCTCCTCAGCGAGGCCCTCATTGGACACTGTTTTACATTCTGCCACCTGCTTCTGACTCAACCCTGGTACTCCCAGCCTCTCCTACTTCCCCTGCTGTACCTTCTCTTTGTTCAATAGTATTTTCCTCCTAACATACTTTGTGTTCTTTATTTACTGTTCTCTGCCTTCTCTCATCAGAATATAAGTTCACAAGAGGAGGAGTCTTTGTCCATTTTGCTCACTGATATATGCCTCATGCCTGGAACTGTGCCATTGTAGACACTCAAAAAACATACTCATGGAATGAAGGGGTGAATTGGGAGGGCAGGTATTAATAGATAGATACAGGTTGTAGTCTCCAGGTTTACTGGGGTATGCTGTTATTCTGTATTGATGTATAGAAGCCAAATGAGATAGTAAGAACCTCTTCTCCACAGAGGAGCTCTGTGGCTTCTTTCAGAATGTTGGTGTTGATTGCTTCAGTAAATTAGGGGCTAAGAAATAGCTTTTCTCTCTTTTTTTTAAACTTCAGGTATGGTTACCTGGCATGGTTCAGGTATGGTTACCTGAACTAAACTTCAGTTTGATTACCTGGAAGTGGACAAAAAGTCAAGCTGGTATTAAGTTAGAACCTGTTTTCCTTGAATAGATCAAAGCTTCAACCCAAGGAATCCAAACCTTGATTTATACTCTAATTATATTGTTTGCATGTAAACAGACAATTCTAAAAGTAGTTCCTATGCAGAATCCGACATATTCAGAGTTAAAGTCTGGCTTGATTATATGTGCATTATCGGTGTAAGGGGGAAGACATTTGGAAAAGTACTGAATGAGGCAACTAGCCAGTTGAAAAGTATATTAATGAGCTCATTCCGTAGATAAATACTTGTGCTCGTTAGGGCTTTATCCTCAGGGCAGTTTCAACTTCCTGGGGAAAAGAAGGAAAGAAGAAAGAGGTAAATCAACATATTCTGTGAGAAAGGAAGGCACAAAGTTTAGAAATGCCCTGCTTGGATTCTAAGTTGAACTAAGGCCAGAATATTGAACCACGTTGAAACCAACTTTTAAAAGTACCAGAAAACTAACTGCCACTACTTCTTTAGTCTCCCTCTGGAACCAACCACTCAGTATTTCAGTGTTGGGACTCCAGAGTCCATGTCAGCACGATGTATTACAAATGTGTCAACTACCCTTATCACACATGGGTGAGGAAGGAGAGGACCTTAGTCCTCTTTCTGTTTAACTCTCTCTTCTCTTTCCCACACTCCTGGAACAAATACCATCCAGTAATAGGTTCTCCATAACAGTTCATTAAATTGAGTTAGTGCAACTTAAATATGTCTGTGTATGACATATTCTTAGGCCAAGAGTGAACTCTGTGCTGAATCAGTTAATGTTCTACCAAACAAAGGAAATTCACATTTGCTTTCTTGTTAGGTTCATGCAAATATTGAAAACTCTTGGAACGAGGAAGAAGTCTGGAGAATTGAAATGTATATTTCCTTTGGCATAATGAGCCTTGGCTTACTTTCCCTCCTGGCAGTCACCTCTATCCCTTCAGTGAGCAATGCTTTAAACTGGAGGGAATTCAGTTTCATTCAGGTACATGGTGTTTGTTTGGTGAGGGGATGGGTGGTACAGAATTTTAACTACAGTTAAATTTTAAATATGTTCCTTATGAAAGAATGCCTCTGGGACTGCTGTTTATGCAAGAAGCTCGTGGAATATGTGCTGCTAGAGGCCAGCTTAGGACCATTCTGGTTTAGTTAGTAAAAGATCAGTACAGGACTTTACTGGAAGTTTTGATAGCACTACCTACTATGTTATAGATACAGGTTATTTTAAAAAGGAATAGAAAGTGGAAGGCAAGTCATCTTAGATCAAATTTACTACCAAAGTCAACTCAGTGGAGACTTATTTTATATTCTGAGTCATCTTAATCTGTCTAGAAAAGTTTCATTAGTTGTAATCCAAGCGGAGAGAAGCTCAGTCTGAATATTTTCAAGGAAATGTGTATATACACACAAACACAGGCAGTAACAAAACTAGGTTAATGGATTATGACAAGCAACCGGCTTTATGAATCTTGTTAGTATATGTATTTGGTACATCAGTTGTATACATATGTATATGAGGGATTTCAAAATAACATTTGTTGTATGATAAGTTAAACATTCACTTTCTCTAGTAATAGCTATTTAATGAATTTGCATATTTAAAAAATATATAATTCAAAATTAGACCCTACCTAAATTATCATAAAATCTGTATTGGTTGTATCCAAATGGTTTATAGCACAATATGCAGATGAGTGGCATCTGGTCGTACACTAACTTTTGGTTGTTTTGGGGTTTTGTTTTTTGCCTATTTGCTTGTGTTTTTTTTTTTAAGTGGTCTAAAAACCTCATTCAGAATAAGGGCCTATCCCTCATCTAAATTAATTTTTCCTTTTTGAGGGAAATAAAATGTGAATATTTTCCCAACTGCTAGTTTAATCCCACCTGAAAAGAAATAGAAGGCACTCTGATAAAAGGTGCTAGACAGGTGCAAAGTATCATGATAAATTTAGATGAGTAATTGCAAACAGAACAATTTTCTGCTGGAGAGTTAATCCTTCCCCAGTGAAGTTAGACATTACATTATTATGCTGATAGAGTGCTACATTTTGTGTAACATACCATTTCTCAAATAAGCAGTTAAATATAATAAAGGGAACCCAAAATGCTGAACTTCTGTAAACTGTAAACTTTTTAACAAAATACTCTTATAATCTCATTCAATATGGTCAGTAAAACAATTTGAAATGCTTTTTATGTTACACATTAATACTATAAGATTTTTCATATTTATATTCAACTATATGTGTGTATACCTATGAGAATTCTCTTTAGCATTTAATTACATACATGTGTATAGATGTACATGTATTACATATATATGTACTATATTATATATAGTATATATAATATATATACACACACATACATTTTAAAAAATATACACAACTTGTAGAAATGTGGATAACCTTTAAAAGAAGTTTTCCAGTTTTTATCAGTATCCTTAAGGAAAAGCCAGATGTTTTGACCAGTAATCCCACTATTAGAAATCAATTCTAAGGAACTAAACCAAAATATAAAAAAGGGCTTAAAGTGACATTGTATAACAGTTGAAGAAGGTAAAAAAACAGTAAATGATCAACAAAAAGAAATGATTAGGTAAATTATAGCACATCCATTAAGTAGAATACCTTTTAAATTAAACTCATGTTTTCATGTTTAATGACATAAGGAAAGGTTCGAGATGTGATAAATAATCAGAATATTAGAATATATGCAATGTGGCCTTATTTGTGTAAAACAAAGTATGCATATAAATGTGTAAGAAATAGAGGAAAATATCAAAATTGTTTAATTCAGTAGATAACAAAGAGTAACTCAATAATTTAAGATAAAGTTGTGTTTTCAAAATATAAACATAGTGTATCTGGATGGATTAATTTATGAGTTTGAATAATTTTGCTTCTTATTCTGTTTCTTTTTCTTCTTCCCCTGTCCCAAGTCTACCCTTGGATATGTAGCTTTGCTCATAAGTACTTTCCATGTTTTGATTTATGGATGGAAACGAGCTTTTGAAGAAGAGTACTACAGGTTTTATACACCACCAAACTTTGTTCTTGCTCTTGTTTTGCCCTCAATTGTAATTCTGGGTAAGATTGTTTTACTCCTTCCATGTATAAGCCAAAAGCTAAAGAGAATTAAAAAGGGCTGGGAAAAGAGCCAATTTCTGGAAGAAGGTATTGGAGGAGCAGTTCCTCATCTCTCACCAGAGAGGGTTACAGTAATGTGATGATAAATGGTGCTCCCTGCTGCTATATGAAGTTCTCCTCATGCCATTATTTTTATGACTTCCTTTATCTTCACTTGCAAGTGCACTGTCAAACTGCTGTGGGCTGAAACCTGTTCAGTGAGATCTCAACTGAATTAATGGTAGAATTTTCTTCAAATTTGTTTTCCCTAATGTCACATTTTGCCAATATGAATTGCTGTAGTCAATTTATGTTGAAACATAGGTATGTTTTGTTTTGTACAATTGTAATGCTATTGTTATTTTAATAAACTTTATTCCAAAATCAGGCAGAAATATTTGTAGTTAATAGTATAGATACAACATAATGTTAAAAAAAAAACTGTGCAAACCAGCAGAACTTTAAGTTTTAATATAATGTGATGGATATTTTTTCCTGAAGCTTAAGTAAGATTCTAATTATTATTCAGCTTAAGAAATAGAAATGCATAACATACATTATTTTCAGAAAGGACACATTAGGTTATCATCTAGGTAAGGGTATATGTTAACCTCCCTATATTTCTTTCATAAGATAGGGTTTGAACCAATGTGATTTGTGAGCAAACACAAAGAGACAAAGTGAACCTGAAATTATATTTAAAACACATTGTAGACATGAAATATATACTGATAATGTGTACCTCATGAAAAGTTTTATTCTTTATCTTGTTGCAGAGCAGTTTTATTTGCATATTAATATGCTGACCAGGGAGAAGACAGTAATATATGGCCTCCAAAACTGATTTTTCTAATATAATACCAATCCTGGGAATCTTATAATTATTTTTAGTTAGAGGGAAAGTATTAAGTTTACATACAAGTAGTTGTTTATCAGCTGTTTTTTGCTGTTGCACCTTAGCCAGTCATATTCTGAATGATATAGGATTTTACTGACATTCATTAAGGGATTATAACATGCCAAACACGGTTCTAAGCACTTTACTTATATTTTCCCATACAGTACTTACAACAACCCCTTGACAGAGGTGGTTATTATCCTCATTTTTACATATAAGGATACTGGATGGAGGATAGAAAAGTTGAGTAATTTGCTCAAGGTCATGCCAGAGCTAGTATTCAAGTCCAGGCAATCATATTTCAGAGGCTACAGTTTTAGCCACTCGGTTGTATGGCCCCTGACCCACTCCCATGCATTCCAATCTAGATGCTTCCTCTTTGGTATAAAGGCACTGACATTCTTTACAGTGTGTCATGGGTGTCAAAAGATATGTGAAGATAAAATTGTAAATTTATCCTTGCTTGGGGATATAATTCACACTTACCCTCGGAAAGAATCTTGCCTGGGACAGGACCCTAGAGATCAATGGCAGTCCATACACCTCTTTATGTAGTAAGGGACTCCAGTAGAGATAGGACTGTAGTGGTAATTAACAGCGGAGGTCCTACAGAGTCTTAAAAAGCCCCTGTAGATTTGGTCATCTCTTTCTCTCTTCTCGAGACATCCTCCTGCTTGCTCAGACATTCATTAGGGAGCAGTTTGCAAGTGTGAAGGATATTTAGATAAGTGGGTTAATTATGAATCTACTCTAGAGACACAGAATCATACAAATTATTCATGAAATTTTTCAGTGCTGACATTACACATTAAAATTGCATTTTTTTTCATACTTTGGTTAGAAAGTCCTACATTTTCCCCCCTATTTGCTCTTTCTTCATTAAAATAGAAAGTTGCAAACAAGATACAATGATATGTATTCCTCTTCCTGAAATTTTAACATTTTAAAACTTACCCAGTAAGGTTCTACTGAAACTAGCTGCCAAAAAGAAAAGGACTTTTACTCAGTAGAAGCTACCTTTCCCACCAATGGCTCGCTCCCTACCACCATATCATGTCAGTTTGGTAAACTGCTCATGATTCTCTGATGTTCTCTTCTTGGTGAATTTTAGTAACTTGTACTTTTTAATTGAGCTTTTCATTTTAATTGTAGCCTTTCCATCTTGATAATCATTTACTTGTTAGTTCTCAGCAGGGATTCAGTTGGGTGATAACTTCAAGGTAATACCTATAAACTATATAGTGGACTTTTGAAATTAACTACATATTTGTAATAATTTCTTGTCCCTTCAGTTTCACTCCCTTTAAGCCCACGCTTTCACCAGTTAATGTGAAAATACAGTGAAATATTTTTAAAACTTAGATTACTATTGAAGTATATTTATATTGTTGCATGTATATATTAATTAGCTAATAAGATAAAACTATCACTATTACAGATAAATGGAGCCTTTGAAAATATGAAAAAGTGAAGCTGATGAAGTGTATGTAAGATGTAACAGTTGTTTGAAATGGTAGTATCTTCTTTTGAGTACTACAAAGCTGACATAATTTTGAAGTTTTAGAATAAATATAATATGTGCATGCTCAGTCACTAAGCCATGTCTGACTCTTTGCAACTCCATGGACTGTAGCCTACCAGGCTCCTCTGTTCATGAGATTTCCCAGGCAAGAATACTGGAGTGGGTTACTATTTCCTTCTCCAGGGGATCTTTCTGACCCATGGATCCGACATTGGCAGGTGGATTCTTTACCACTGATCCACCAGAGAAGCCCAAGTGTAATATGTTCATTATAATTCTAAACGTTTAAAAGCTTTTCTAAAAGTGGAAAAATGCTGACTTTTAATTGCTTTACTTAAATAACTTTTAACTGCTTAATTTTACTACTTCCTACTTGATTACTTTTCTTAATCATCATTTCTCATAATCATTCTTTAGAAATCATTACTCTGACCTCAGAAGTATGACTGAATTTTGCTCTTGCTAGATGTGAGAAAGTAGTGGGAGCTTTAAAGTAGGAGGCTTGTTTTTCCTAAACTATATTTTGAGAAGTGTCCCTGAGAAAATTATAAGAATGTAGAAAGTATATCTAGCTTTGAAAGTGAAAGTCGCTCAGTCATTTCTGACTCTTTGCGACTCCATGGACTATGGCATCCATGGATTTCTCCAGACCAGAACACTGGAGTGGGTAGCTTTCCCTTCTCCGGGGGATCTTCCCAACCCAGGTATCGAACCCAGGTCTCCCGCATTGCAGGCGGATTCTTTACCAGCTGAGCCACATGGGAAGCCCTAGTTTTAATCCTATGCAAAATAATTAATTTTTTCCCTAAGAGGAAATTAATTATTAGACTGAATCATGCTACCTAGCTTTTATGCGCAGATTTCATATGTCTCCTCTATTAAGGATATTTAAAATCATGTTTAAATAGGAATATATTCATGTTAGCATATATTTTTCAAAGCATATATGGAAATTAGCCTAGATTGTCTACAGGTAGAGATTTTTATTTAAATTTTGAAGTATTTTAAAGTATGAATAAATTATATTTATAGGTATTTATCAGAGATAATTATTTTGTGCTACATATGGGATTGGTTAATGAGCTCCAATGTTAAACTACCTGATTAATTTCTTATAAATTAGCATAATTTTGAGTTGATTAAGGGATTTTACTTTCAAAATTAATTTGCTAATTGTAGCCTAACATATATTCATCCTTACAGTGAAATTATGAAAATTATTTGTGTAAAAAGGATTTTGAGAATATATCATATCCAATTTTTTTGTTTATCTCTTATTAATGTGATAGAATCGTAATTATTTTTAATTGCCATTTTTAATATAAATTTATTTGTTTTAATTGGAGGCTAATTACTTTACAATATTGTATTGGTTTTGCCATACATTGACATGAATCTGCCACAGGTGTACATTGCCATTAAACTATTTCATAAAAAATTCTGTACATAGAGGTTCCCCCTGCCAAAAAGTTTTTATTTGTGAAATTTAAAGTTTCTTATGTGATGTTTTAAACAAAGTGCCATCAATGTAATTCATAAATATTTCTTTAGAAATACTATGAACACTGAACCTGTGTCAGTCTATAAAATCTCTGTTTTGAAATAAGTATTTAAACAGCCTAAAATGTTGCATTGAAATTATTTTGTAAGTTCATGACTTAAAGTAGTGTAACACATAGTATAATAACCTGAGCCTGGTGTTAAGATTTATATTTGTGATGTGTTGTCATGAAAATGAGCTGCTCCACGCTCAGTTGTTCATAAGCCACTAAAGCAAATTCTGATACATATTCAGTACATGTAATTGCTCTAAATGAAACTGTAATAATTTTAGTGGAAACAATTTTTTCATACTTTTGAACAGTGAATTTTATAGGAACAAATAGGTTCTTCAGTTTTGTTTTAAGCAAACCTCTAAAGTGCTAATATTCAATATGTTACCAAAAAGCATTTAGTTTAGCTGAATACACGTACACACCATAGTCCCCCCTACCATGGTTTCATTTTCTGTGATTTAGTTACTCACAATCAACTGTGGTATGAAAATATTAGATGGAAAATTATAAAAATAAATAGTTCATAACTTTTAAATTGTGTGCCATTCTGAATAGCACGGTGAGATCTTGGGTGTTCCCACTCCAGCTGGCCTAGGATGTGAATCCGCCCTCTGTTCAGTATGTCCTTCCCTTAGTCACTTGGTAGCTGTCGTGGTTATCAGATTGGCTGTTGTGGTATTGCAGTGCATGTAATTCTTATTTTACTTAATAATGGCCCCAGAGTACAAGGGTAGTGACTCTAGGAATTCAGATATGTCAAAGGGAAGTTGTAAAGTGTCCCCTCTAAGTGAAATGGTGAAAGTTTTTGACTTAATAAGAAAAAAATTGTATCCTGAGGTTGCTAGGATATATGGTAAGAACGAATCTCCTATCTATGAAATTGTGAAGAAGGAAAAAGAAATTCATGCTAGTTTTACATTGCACTTCATACTACGAAAGCAGTGTGTGACAAGTGCTCAGTTAAGATGGAAAAGACATTATTTACAATAAGAGATTTTGAGAGAGACAGATTACATTCACATAACTTTTGCTACAGTATTTTGTTATAATTTTTCTATTTTATTATTTGTATTTTGTTGTAATCTCTTACTGTGCCTAATTTATAAATTAAACTCTGTCACAGGTATGTGTGTATAGGGGGGAAAAAAACATAGTATATATAGAGTTTGGTACTATTAGTGGCTTCAGGCATCCACTGGGGGCCTTGAGGCATCCCCTGTGGATAAGGGGAGGACTACTGAACAGATTTTTTTTTTAAACTTCCCAAATCATTGGATTAACATCATTCAGTCATCCAAAATTAGGGCAGACTATTTGGATTCTCCCAGTGGCTAGATGGGCTAATATAAATGACCAAACAGGTGTTTTTTTTTTAATGATTTCCAAACTGCCAACTCCAAGGATGATTCTCTTATTTTCTTCAAAGGTCTTTCATAGTTTTGCAGATACTGAGTCTGAAGGGGGACTGGAAATTGTCTCCCTGTGTCTAGTTACCCTACTTTAGAAGCTGCTGCCCATCACATTCCTCAACAGTCCTTGCAGTTAAGTCTTCATCTGTGACTGAGTGTGGACCAGTGAGATGCAGAGGTGCAAATAAGTGAACTCTTAGAGTCTCTTCAGAGAAAAGCAGCATGTGTTCCTTTGTCTTATTCCTCTGTCTTGCTGCCAGAACTGTAATATAATAGGAACTCTTGCAAATATCCAAGAAGACCAAGGCCAAACCCTAAGGGGGGCATGTTAGAAATTAAAAAGGTCTTGACTGCTTCACTATTTCGACTGCCTTTTCCTGTATTTAAGCCATTGTAAATTTGGGTTTCTTTATATGGAATCAAAATTAATCCATCCTGGCCTTCAGTTCTTTATTACAATACTGTATAACACTGTTTGAATATACTAGATTGCAATAATTCTTATGTTTAAAAGTTTTTAAAGCATAGTGTGCAGTTCACATTAGAACTGATTTTCCATTGTTAATTAATTATACTCATTTTCCTGCCTTTATCTTTCATTGAGTATTTTGTATCTGCTTAGAAAATACTGTCTTCTTTATAACTGTGTAATAGATATTTGCTAAAACTCCATAATCTCCAAAATACCGTTATCAAATTATATGCCACGTTTTTATATCATTCTCATAGATCTGCCTTATTAATATGTAAATAAAAACATACTATTTAATGTGATTTAATTTCTTTTTTGAAATGTTATGTACAAATGGATTTTTCTTTCTTACTGAATAATCATTCCGGTATTTGATGGAAGCCATCTATACTTTTCTGGCTGTTTCTTTTTAGAAGCATCCAGAAAGCATTCATGTAATTGTTTTGGGTTTGGGGGGAGTTTTGTTTGCTTTTATCAAAGCAGACATTTAGGAAAACATCCATCTAATGAGATGGTATTCTTAAAAGTATTTCACTTCACTAGCATTTATTAAGTATCTTTAAACTAGGACTGAACACAGTGTTCAAGCGATATTCACAGTGTTCCTGCTATCAGGAACTCTGTCTTACTACTATATTCCTTTGAGGTTGTTCAGTCGCTCAGTCATGTCCTACTCTCTGTGACTCCATGGACTGCAGCACACCAGGCTTCCCTATCCTTCACCATCTCCTGGAGTTTGCTCAAACTTGTGTCCATTGAGTCAGTGATGCCATCTAACCATCTCATCCTCTGTCATCCCCTTCTCCTGCCTTTAGTCTTTCCCAGCATCGGGGTCTTTTTTAATGACCCTGATGGGCAAAGTACTGGAGCTTCAGCTTCAGCATCAGTCCTTCCAATGAATATTCAGGGTTGATTTCCTTTAGGATTGACTGATTTGATCTCCTTGCAGTCCAAGGGACTTTCAAGAGTCTTCTCAGTTTGAAAGCATCAATTCTTAGCGCTCAGCCTTCTTTATGGTCCAACTCTCACATCCATACATGACTACTGGAAAAACTGTAGCTTTGACTATATGGACCTCTGTTGGCAACTGTATTTCTAGTGTCTGGTAAAACACAGTCCTGCAGAAACCAACGAGATAGTATGACTTGCCTCATTTTTACAGAAAATTAATGTTATTTATCAGCGATATCTGCATATCCATGCCTGCATCCTCCTGCCCACACCCTCCCCATCACCATCTCAGCTTCCTATTTTGCCTCCTGGCCAGTGGTTAGAGCTGCCCTATGGGTCCAGAGAGGAGTCATTGCTATTGCTGCCACTGCCACCATCACCCCTACCACACTGTTACACTGAGCTTCATGCCTGTGCACAGGATCTGTGGAGGCTCTGGCTCCCCATGCAGCTGCCTGGAAATGTGTGGGTATTAATATCCTGAGAGTAGGGTTCAGATAAAATACAGGACACTCAATCAAATTTGAATTGCAGAGAAACAACAAATAAGTGTACATCAAATAAGTGTTACAAACACTGCATGGGTTTTCACCTTTAAATCTGGCAACCCTACTTCAAGGGTGAACTTTGATCAGAGTTGCAGCATAAGAGGGTGCTAGTAGGTAAGTTCTCCCTTCATTTCCCCAGATGGACTGTTCCAAAGTTCAATAATTCACAAGGCCTCCATGAAAATATCCTAAAAGACCAAGCACTTATAACTCCATTGTTCCAAAGCTATGGCAGCTCAGTAACACCTATATTTGTACATCCTCCTCCACTGCCTGCCTCGCTTCCATCTTTTCCTTCCTTCTGCTTAGCAGAGACGGTGCCCACCCCCAACCAACTGGCAGAAGGGGAACATTTCTTGTTTATTTGTGGAAGACTCTAGGGAAA
The DNA here is from genome assembly GCF_049115385.1 of Moschus berezovskii. Classification (NCBI taxonomy): domain Eukaryota; kingdom Metazoa; phylum Chordata; class Mammalia; order Artiodactyla; family Moschidae; genus Moschus; species Moschus berezovskii. The sequence continues at coordinate 83,888,106 of NC_142462.1, forward strand.
CTAGGCTAGCAAAGTAATTTTGTTTGTAGATTCTTCAAATGGAAAATAAAATATGAAATGATGATTTTCACAAAGTCAGGATTTTGCAGACTCAAAATCCAGATTGGCTGAGAACCTTGAGTGGATACATCTCCCAGAGATGGATTCACATTGATGAAAGTACAGTGATAGATTGTTAAGTCAGAAATATCTGAGAAATACCTGGACTTCCCTGGTGGGGATGGTAAAGAATCTGCCTGCAACGCAAGAGACGTGGGTTTGATCTCTGGGTTGGGAAGATCCCCTGGAGAAGGGAATGTCTAGGCACTCCAGTATTCTTGTCTGGAGAATTCCATAGACAGAGGAGACATTGAGAAATATCAATGTCCTAAAGGCAAAGAAACCGGCAACTAAGCATTCTACTTAGTTTTCACCTGCTGGTGAAACCGGCAACATTCTACTCTTCAATCTGTTCTTTACAAGAATTATAGTCCAAAGGATGTCAGGATCAATTACAGGCTAAATTATGTCCCCCTAAAATTCACATTGAAGTCCTAACCCCTAGTACCTCAGAATAACTACATTTGGAGAAAGGGTCTTTAAAGAAGTAGTTAAGGTAAAATGAGGTCATAGTGGTGGGCCCTAATGCAACATGATTGGTGTCCTTATAAGAACAGTAAGAAGAGTAGATAAAGATACAGAGGGAAGACCATGTGATGACAAAGGGAGAAGCCAAGGAGAAAGGCCTCAGAATGAAACCAATCTTGGACACCTTGATCTTGGACTTCTAGCTTCCAGACTGTGAGGAAATAAAATTTCTGTTGTGTAAGCCACTCGGTTTGCGGTATTGGTTCCCACAGCCTTCAGAGAGTAAAACATGGTTCATAGAATCAGAACAAGTCAAGTTAGGTACAGAACTTGGGTAATTAATGTCACTAGAATAAGCTTGTCCGATTAGTCCTACTCCACAACAAAGACAGTTCTCTCCTGGGGTTACTATAACCTCCCACCATGTAAACACAATAAATAGCTTTTAGTTCTAAAAGTTCCAGAACATTTTCAGTTCATGGAACTATAAACTGGAACTATGTCATGGAGCTGAAGCTTTGATCAGATAAAAGTAGCTCTTTATAAGTTAATTCATTTATTACCATTTATTTCATTGCTCCACTAAACATGAATAGCTCTTGCAGCTTCCTATTTAGAAATCACTTGCAATTTGGATTATTAGTACACTTCATTAGAATGGTTGACAACCAAACAATGGTTGACTTTGTTTTTATGTTCCATGTACTTATTACTTAGTATCAAATTTAATGATTCTGTTTGAAGGAGGCATTACTTTTGTTTCTTTTTTATGCTTTGTTTCTACAACTCTGGAAAGATTTTTTAAAACACTGAAATAGATTAAATTTAAGGTTTTATGTATGTTTTCTGTTACCTAATTCCCCTACAGGGAACTATAATCACACTTCCCATGTGCTATAAAATTTTTCTGTTTAAAATAAATTACTCTCAGAAAGAAATAATACTTGTGTGAACATTTAGAACATTTGGCACTAGATTATTGACTACCAGATTCATATATAATCTAAAATATTAATTAGATTAATTCATGCTAGTGAATAATTACAATTTTACTAAATATTGTTAATTAGGGTGAAAACAAGTATCAAGAAAAAAATCAGAAGAATATTTATTTCCTAATAATACATTTAAGTTAAAAATATATTTAGCTTTCAGTGTTACTTTTAAAAGTGGTGCATAGTTCAATAAATTATTAAAACTTAGAGTTAATCTTTAAGTCTACAGCAGTTTTTAAGAAAGCATAATTTGTAATTAACAGAAATGTTAAATTCTGCTGAATTGTTACGATTGAAGTATTTTTATTCTCTATGTATGTCATCTCTCATACATTTCTCTACTATTAATTTATCTTTTTGCTGAAATAATTTACCATTTCAGTTCAGTTCAGTTCAGTTCAGTCGCTCAGTCGTGTCCGACTCTCCATGACCCCATGAATCACAGCACGCCAGGCCTCCCTGTCCATCACCAACTCCTGGAGTTCATTCAAACTCATGTCCACAGAGTCGGTGATGCCATCCAGCCATCTAATTCTCGGTCGTCCCCTTTTAACCCCACATCCTTCTGTGTTCTGCTGTCACAAAAATGTCTTTTGTGTTCTTAACAGTTTTTAAAAATTGATACTAAAGAAGGATCAGTGGGACTTCCCTGGCAGTCCAGTGGTTAAGACTCTGTGCTTCCAGTGCAGGGGTTAAGGATGCTGGGGGTGGTTAGGGTACCATGTGGGGTTAGGGACATCGACCCTGACTTGGATGAAAACCCAGGGGTAACATTACATTTAACTCTCTGTATCCAAGGTTCCATATCCATGGTTTAAATCCACCAGATCGTGTGGGACTGTAGTCTGTATTTATTGAAAAAAATCTGCATTGAGTAGAACCTGCAGTTCAAACCTGTGTTCTTCAAGGCTCAACTGCACATGCAAACCCTTGAACCCTACCCCAACTTACTAAAGCAGACCCTGGAGATAGGACTCAGAAGTCTTCCAATTAGCTCTCTGGATGATTCTCATGCACATTAAGTTTTGAGAAATACTTCTCTAGACATTATGCCGAGGGCTTGGGGTGTAAAAACCTGGGTAAGTAACTCTCATTGTTTTAAAAAATCTCAGTCTAGCAGGGAGTCTGCTGAGCCAGTAAATACCATTAAATGTCTGGAGAGTACAAAAACAGAATGACAGACAAAGCAGCACCTAAAATAGCAGAGTATATAGAGAAGGTTTCCTAGAAAAGGTCACATGAACTGAGTTTCATAAGGAGTTAGACACTGGAGGACAGTAACGGGTACAAAAGATGCAAAGGTAATACAGGAGAAAGTTTGGCACCTGTGTAAAAGTGAAGTAATTCAGTCAATATGGCTTGAGCATGGGGTGAGGATTCTATTCTGGTTGTTTCTCACCTGTCAAAAGATAAAAATCATTAAAGCAAAAAAAAAAATTCCAGTTAGATCTATTAACTTCCCAGTAATGGACTTACTGATGGAGAAAAGTCAAAAGTTTTTAAGTGCTAGAAAGGGGGAGTTCGTGGGATTTGTGCTAATTAAGGATGGGAACCTAGTGCTCTGGATATGGGACAGAATGAATATATAGGTTGGTACATACCTGGATGCTAAAGCTGAAACTCCAATACTTTGGCCACCTCATGCGAAGAGTTGGCTCATTGGAAAAGACTCTGATGCTGGGAGGGATTGGGGGCAGGAGGAGACGGGGATGACAGAGAATGAGATGGCTGGATGGCATCACCAACTCGATGGACATGAGTTTGAGTGAACTCCGGGAGTTGGTGATGGACAGGGAGCCCTGGCATGCTGTGATTCATGGGGTCACAAAGAGTTGGACACGACTGAGCAACTGAACTGAACTGAACACACCTGGTTAAAATAAAACAAAAATCCTGTTGTTCATCTGTTAGAAAAATGTCTTCAGTTAAGTCCAGTTAGAAGAGTTTGACTTCCCAGGGCCATTGACGTTTATGGACTCATCACCTTCAGTCTATTGTACTAAATCACAAAAGTCAGTTGACATCTCCTAGGTAAGCTCTACTTTAAGTGGAAAATTTTCCTTGGCAATCCCTTCTCTTCATCCTTCCTCATCTTGAGATGCCAGAATGAACACACAGAGGATCGCAAGTTATTGGATTATCAGCCTTCCAACCACCATCTTAGGCTTTGATGCCATTCTCACAGGATTCCACTCTGTTTATCCAAGTGGTTGCAGTCTCCTCTTGATGTAGTATACTTACACAGTAATTAAGGTTACGTTAACAACACAGTTGACACACCCTTTGCACTTTCTCGGGTTAATAGAAACCTTAGACCTACTGAACCACCTCTAGGTGTAAGGCCTGAGAGGAGCTCTAAAAGCACCAATAAGGAGCTATAAAGATTAAAAAAAAAAAAAAAGAACGCTGAAAACGGAGCTAGGGAGTTTCAAGAAAGGGTGAGTGGTCAACAGTGTAAAATACTATAGACAAGTATACACCAAGATGCTGATGCTGCTAAGTCGCTTCAGTAGTGTTCGACTCTGTGCGACCCCATAGATGGCAGCACACCAGGCTCCCCCGTCCCTGGGATTCTCCAGGCAAGAACACTGGAGTGGGTTGCCATTTCCTTCTCCAGTGCATGAAAGTGAAAAGTGAAAGTGAAGTCGCTCAGTCGTGCCTGACCCTCAGCGACCCCATGGTCTGCAGCCTACCAGGCTCCTCCGTCCATGGGATTTTCCACGTAAGAGTACTGGAGTGGGGTGCCATTACCTTCTCCGACACCAAGATGAGGACATGAAAATGTACACAGTCTTTGACCACAAGTGGTGGTAACCTCAGTAAGGGCAGTTTCCGAGGACTGGGTTTAAACAGAATTGAGGAAACGGGGACTGGAAGCGTGCAGTACTCTTTCAAAGAAACTTGGTTTCTTTGGCTGTGACTCACATCAACTGCTGCCAATCCCAATCTAGGTTTTCCATTTCTATCTGTAGAGCCAGAAATGTCATATAGATCATCTTGCTTATTATGTGCCAAGCACCACTTTACAAAACCATCATCTCATTCAGTCCTCTCACAACAATCCTATTGATGAGAAAAGTGAAAAAGTTATGAGAAAAATGGAGTTTCCAGGGGTTCAGTTCAGTTCAGTCGCTCAGTTGTGTCCGACTCTTTGCGACCCCATGAATCACAGCACGGCAGGCCTCCCTGTCCATCACCAACTCCAGGGGTTAACTTGCTCTAAATTCAACGATTTGACTTGAAAGCCTTCCAGCATTGTGGACAATGCTTTGGTGCTCACTAAAGTACAGAAGAGGTAAAAAGGCTAGGGAATGTAGGTAATACTGGTCACTTCTTAGGGATGAAATAAACTGCTCAGCTTCCAATATTAGAATTCTATATCATTCATCATTCCTGCATCCCGCATCCATCCCTCATTCCTCCACCAGCCCATTCTTGTTTTAAGAAGGCCCAGAGCAAACTACAAACACTGAGACACACAAGCCGCCAAGGTAACACTCCACTGTTACCTACTGAGGTCTTCTCCCTCTTCCCTCTGGAACGCATTCAAACCTAGCCACTCCATAGTTTAGGGTGTAGATAAGAGTTTGGGGTAGTTTGGATCCTCCGGCTTCCGTAGGAGCCCTTGTGGCAGCCTCTGGCTCCGCCCCTAGCAACGCTTTAGCTTGTTAGCAACCTGCCAGCCTGAAAGCGGCAAGGTGTGCGGGTGGGCTGCAGGGGCGGGATGCGAGTGGCGTCGGGGCAGCAGTAGCCACGGCCGGACCCTCGGGACCTTTCGCGACTCTAGCCGCTCTTAGGCTTTCACTTTTCGGTAGCGGAGCCTCTTTCTGTCTCGCGGCTGCGGGCACAGTGTTGGAAGGAAGGAGACGCACCATCTCTCGCTCCGCAGCCACGGCCATGTCCACAGCTGAGGCCGCGGAGACGGCCGAGGCCCGGGAGCCCAGCAGCAGGATCAAGTTCAGCCCTCGCCAAATCCCGATAGTCGGAGTGGTGACGGAGGATGAGGAAGTGCAGGTATGGCGAGGTGTCTGTGCTTTGTAGGGTGTCAAGGAGTGGGCGGGGGTTGAAATCTGGGGGCGGGGACGATGCCTGAGGCAGCGAGAGCGGAAGTGGGGGCCAGATTGGAAACCAGGGCAGCCCAAGGGACGGAGGTTCCAAGCGCAAAGCTGATCCTTGGAACTGCGCTGCCTGCTAGGGGAGTTGGTTGTCGTCAATCAACCTGTCTGGGGACTTGTGTCTCGAGGTCCTCCTGGGTCCTCCCGGAGCGTCCCAGTAAATTGAGTAGCCGAGGTTTGGAGACTTGGCTTCGAAAAGTGTGAGGCGACTTGAGGCCTGAGAGGAAGGGAAACATTCTTAACGAAAATTTGATTTGCATTGGGCTTTTTTATGTAGAACCCTGTTATCGTGTGCTGTTCTTGATACAGGGGTAATTCCTCACGTGTTTGAATTTGCTGCTACCAAAACCTGCATCTGGATGGGAGGAAAATACTATTAAAATTAGAAATTAAACAAAATTTTTATATGAAATTGGAATTTGGTTTGGTAGGGCGTTGGAGAGAATTGGGATTGAATAGAATTGATTTTATTGTGCTCGTATTTTTTGGTTTTTAGTTACTTTTTGTCATACAAAACTCATCTAATTTCTGTTCAGAAATTTCACTTCAGAACCCTGTGGATCTGTAGCAGGTGTCTTTAGAAACTCCAAGTTGTTTGTTTCATACTAGGGTTCCATTGCTCCTCCCCAGAGAGCCTTGATCAAGCCCTATATTAATGTGAATTCTACAGAGGAATCCTGCACTACCTCTTCACACTGATGGTGTGGGGCCACTCTGGGAATTCCTGTTGAGGCCTCACAAGGCTCAGGCTGCGTCAGGAACCCTGTCTCCTGCGTCCACATCCTGGAGCCTTGGAGAGTTCCTTAGGAGCCGTTGATTGACTGGGGACCTCTCCTGTGGTGGGAATAGGGTTGCACCCTCTGAAGATGGACAGACATTTAACTCATGGAGCAGCAACACTTTTGCATGAAGAAGAGCAGGTATTGAGGGAATTTACCTAATCAATTTTGTGGAAGTAGTGCAGTCCAGGCAGGGAGAAGAATTTTGAGGAACAACAGAGGTCCCTTCACTCCCAAGGCTGCTAGGGGGCTCAACACTACCACTGTTCTCCCAGGCACCCGGCAAAACTGAGAAGTAGGTGAATTTGGCATCTGATGGCTCTCATTCCTCCTTTACTTGGTATTACAAAAGGGGGTGGGGTGCAAAGTTATAGGAGGCAGTCAACTGTGGGTTAAAAAGGAGAAAAAGGGGGAAATACTTTTAACAGAACATTGCCAATATAGTCCATAACATAGCAAGTAATGCAGAACAAGCATACCTATGTATATATGTGTATATTTTCTCCCTTCCTTCCCCTTTCTTTTTTTCCTTTTCTTTCATTACAATCTCTTCTTATGGGGCCTAGGATTCTCCTCCAGGTAGAAATCAGTTTGTATTGATTAAAGTTCCTACCCTGTTAATAACTGCTTCAAAAAGGCAGTTTCTCCCAAAAGAAATGAAATTGAATAAAGACACTAGAGTTGAGAGAAATGGTCACTCAGCCTTCTTGGTTTTTGTTTGTGGTTACTCTTACAGATGAGGGCCCTACAGCCATGAGAAGTTACCAAGAGTTACTTGGTTTCTTTACTGGGAGAGAAGTCTAGTTCTCTTTTTTAGACTTCTACCTTGGAACTCTAAATGTTTACAGTCTTTTCGAATCATTCCATATGTGCAACCTCCTCCTCTTTCTACAGTGACAGAACAGAATATCCTAATTGCCAAAAGTGAGACTGTGGAGTTTATCCCAGTTCATTAAGCCAGCTTCATCATATACTTGAGAAATCACAAATTGCTCACCTATTGTATAGTTTCCATTTATTTTGACGTTTCTTTTATTATAAAGAATCAGAAGCCCTTTGGAACAAGTGATTATTCAAGATTTAACATGCATTTGGAGCACCTGGGGAACTTATTAAATTATTGTTTCTGGTTCTGTAGGTCTCCAGTGGAGCCCTGGATTCTACTTTTCTAACAAGTTTTCAGGTGGTGCCTGAAAACTTGTACTGGTTGAAGGATCCCATTTCCCACTCAGCAATACTTTGAGTATCATAGCTGCAGTATGGTATGAATAGTGTGACAGTTTCACAACAGCTAACTCCTGGAAAGTAACGGGAGATGATTTCATGTGGATTGGATTATAAATGAAAGTAAATAGTAACAACAACAAAAATTCCAATCCTCTCCCTGCCGGGTCAGAAGATGTGGTACCAAGTGGGGCTTTAAAAGAACTACTTGCTCTCCTTTCCTGCCACCAGAGTCCCTAAGTCAGTCCTGGATTAATGTCACATCCTTTGAGTCGCACCTCTTTCTCTCTTCCCTTCTGTTCTCCGTAAACACCACTTTACCATCCTTCTTCCTCCCTCTGAGTCCCACCTGTTCTTTCTTTCAGGCTTCCACAGTAGCGCCTTATTGCTTCCCTCATCTAATATCATAACACTGACCAGATCACTCAACTCTCTAGGCCTGTTCCCTTTTTTATAAAGTGAGCCTGTACTAGATGAGTGTTCCCCAAATTTGGGTGATCGTCACAGTCATCTGAGGAGCTTTTTAAAAACTGTACATAGCTGGGTACTGTAGATTTTCTCAATCATAATCCCCAGGGTGGAGCCTGGGACTCTTAAAAACCTCCCTCAGATGAGTTTTAGCCTCAAAGCCTCTGAACTAGATGTATGTAAGGTCTTTGCCATCCTCAGTGTGTCAGGTCTACTCCTCTCTCCTGTTTGCAAGGTTTCCTAATGCATAACCTGTACTTTATCTCCACCATGCAGTCTGCTTAGTGCCACCTCTGTGAGGGCAGAAACCTTCTCTGTTGTTCTTGCTGTAGTGTCCCCTATTATCCCCCAGTAGCAACCAGCTCAACACCTGGTACTCAGGAGGGGATATTAACTATATGTGGACTGAATGCCCTCCCCTGTTTTTGGAATTTAAATCTTACCCTACCTTCAAGGTCCTACCTCTCCACCATAAAGTATCCCCAATAGGAAGCACTTCCCTTTCATTTTCACAGTTACAGACCTTCTTCTCATCAATGGGTATAGTCCCCAGCCTGAATCACAGTTTCTTACCTAATGATCTCTTGTTTTATATTTGTTACTATTTGATTTGTCTTGTTTTGTCTCTCCCATTAGCGTATGGGCTCCTTAAGTGTAGGACATGTATCTTAATAGTTACATGTCCTTCCCCACTCAACTATAAACTGAGTATATATTTAAATCTTCTTAAGTAGCTTACAAAATCTTCTGTATTCCCGCCACACTGGCTCCCTGGCTTCTCATCAACCATGCCAGGTGTACCCTGCCTAAGGGTCTTTGCAATTGCTATGCGCACTGCCTGGAAGTTTTCCCCTTGATATCCATGGCTTGTTACCTTACCTCCTTCATGACTGTAGTGAAATGTTACCCACTCTCCTCTTTTGCCGACAGTTGCTTGAGCATCTTAGCACCATTTACTCCCATTTCTCCCGAGCATTATTACCTTGCAGTACGCTGTATACTTATTGTCTCCCCCAAACCATATCACTTCCTTATGGAAGCAGAGATTTTGTGTGTTTTATTCAATACTATGTCTTTAGCACTTAGAACAATATCTAACACAGCAGAGGCACACAATAATATTTGTAGGTTAAATACAGTATTATAAACAGTTGACTTGAATGGGTATCATGGCTGAGCTTCCTTGCCCAAATTTGTTTTCCTTCTGAGAGTCTCTGAGAACTTGCACAATTTGTTGGTTGATGTAATATCCTGCCACTATCTATAATTCTGCCATGTTCTGTGTACTTAAAGTGGCCTATCCCTGTTGTGGAGTAATTGCTAGAAGTAATCTCTGGGTCAACTGAGGTGTCAGGCAGAGAACTAAGGTGCAAAGAACCAGTGTTTCTGCATCAAACAGCCCTGCTAGCCCATACAGTCACTATGTGACCTTAATAAGTTAGATCTCAATTTCAACAACAGGGATAATGATGCTACCTTCATATTGTAGATTTGAGCTATGTTAATTAAAATATAAAGTACCAGACACATAAATGGACCATAATAAATGTTAGTTCTTTCCCAATAACTAGGTATCAAATGAGCAGGATTTTTCCCCTTTGAAATGTTCATTGGTTAAGTGGGAAAATAAGTTTATCCTATGACTTGAAGTAAGTGGAGGTATAATTTTCTTCAAAGCAGTTAATGAGCTTTTGATCTTAAAAGATTTTGTTAAATGTTTTTATACTTTCTCCATAAAATCTTATGATGATAATAACAGCAGTTATTTTTATATTTACATTTGTAAATTCTCTCTTGCTGCTACATTCAGCTTGTGTGATCTCGTTTACCTAATCTCTCTCAATTATTACTTTAAGCCTGTGATTTAGAAATCTCTGCCCCAAATTTAACTCATCTCCAGCCTCAACACAAGTCTCTTCCTCCAGCATCCCTGTTTCAACAAATGGTGCTACCACTTATGTCATTCCTCAAGTCAGTCATCCTTACCTTTTCCTTCTCTTTCCTGCCAAATCAAATCACTTATTAGGACCTACTGATTCTGCATCCCTGATGCTTTTCATTCTACTCATGTTGTGTATCCTGGTGGCCACTGCTTTAGTCAATGCCTGAAGTCACAGACTAGTCTCCCACCTTCAGTCTAGATCTTTGCAGATCAGTCTGTACTCAGCAGACAGAATTATCTCTTTATTGTTACATTCCTCTGGTTAAAACCTATGGAAATCAACAAAGATCACCCTAATGAGAATGAACACCGACTGTTTATGCAGAGCTTGCTGTAGAAAGAGAGTCAGCCAGCATTACTTACATTTGGCAGAGACTCCAAGGGAAGCTTCACTGTGAATAAAAGGGAAGCTTCTGCTTTGCTCTTGTTGTTGACTGCATGATTGATGGCTTTTTCTGGTTGGCCCTGAGTGGCAGATGGAGTCAAAAAATAGGGAATGTGATGATCACTGTCCAAATACTGACTTTTCTGAGCCAACAGCTGCAGAGGTTGTGGTTTGACTCCCCAGGTTGCTTGCTGCAGAGGTTGGAGGACAGAGTTCTGTTACCAAGTAAAATCTGGCCATTGCCTGTTTTAATATCCAGTCTCTCAAACCAGTCAATATCTTCTGATGAGCCTTATCATAGTATATACAAGGCCATCTGTAAAATGGAGTTAATAGTATCTACCTCACAGAACTCAGTTAGTAGATTAATTTAAAGAGCTTACAACTGTACCATCATTGTTATTATCACTAAGATTAGTATTCATGATTTGACCTCTGCTTACCTTATCAGCAGCATCTGTAGGTTTTATCCCTTGCACTATCCTCTCCTACTGTATGACTCACCAATCCCGTAAATGCCGTGTTTTTCTTGTCTCCAGGCCTTAACACATGCTTTGCTCCATCTCTCAAACCTTCAGTTTATCTCACAAATCCTATTCAATCTCACTCTGCCTTCTGATTGCTTCTTTCAGAAGCTGTCCCAGATTCCCATCCCTCCTCCCCATGCCATTCTGTCTCTCTCTGTATAGTTCTGGAACACACCTCTCAGCATTCATGACCCGTTTTGTAGCATGTTATCTATATTACCTATATCTCATGCCAGATTGATAGATGCTTGAAGTCAGGGCAAATGTGTTCCCCACACCTACCATTTCTGAGATGTAGACGCTACTTATAAATATTTATAAAAGGAAGAACAGGCTAAGGGAAGGAGGGAGAAATCTTAAAAATATAACATTTGCCATGCAAATAAAACACTGACTAACATGAAGTGATAATATAAAATAAATTTAAGATAATATAAGTTAAATCTGTGCCTTAATCTTTACCACTCTTCTTTCTTATAAAAGTTATACCTGGTCATTTGGGGTGAAAATTCTGATAATAATGCAGATATTAAAAAGAAAATTCTGCACTGACATTTCATTTCAATATCTTTTCCAACCCACAAAACCAATATTGCAGAAAATCAGAAAATAAAAATTCACTGTACATTTTTATTTCTCTGAGAACGCAGGGAGAATAAAGGACAACAGAGGTGGTGGCAGATGGCACTGTTAAAACCCCAAATCATAAAAGGCAAAATTCTATTTATCAAAACATTTTTAACAGTAAATTTAATAATTTAAGCAATTTAATAGTAAGATGTAACACTGTTAATGATAATCATAATACCTAGGATAAATAAGTATATAGTAAATCCTTTGATAATTTTTAAAGTGAAAATCATATTGTGTAAACTCAGGGACTTATTCTGCAAAGTTAGAACACTTAACTGAAAATTGTATTTGAATGACATTTCTTAAGATCAGAACATATTAGTTTGTAATTGTGAAAGGAAAGGAAACTCTAGACCTCAGAGGCAATGAAACAATGATTATGTAAAAATATGGAAATGTATGTATTATAGACTTAAAAATCAAAATATAAAATGGTGTTAACAGTAAGTGAAATTATTTTAAGTATTTATATGTGGAAACAAAAACAGAAAATAAAATATAAATATATAAAACAGAAAATAGTATATAAAAATAACAAGATGTATTTTGATGATAAGAATGGAGGCGACACATGAACTGGGTCTCAAAGGACCTGGGAGGGTTAACCAAGGAGACGGATAGGATCATAACAACAATGAAAACAGAGCAAGGGTGAAGGGCATCAGTGGAGTCATTGAATGATTTAGATGTGTTGTGTTCAGATTTGAGTTTTATGGTTCTGACCAGAGGGTAGAGGACAGTGTTGAAGGGTGCAAGACTAGAGGTAGGGAGAACAAATAGCAGGAAACCTTCACAGCTGAGTGAGAAATAAGAACTGAGTAAATCATTAAGCTGGAGTGGGCCAACTACCAGAAAACTCTTAGAGGAAAGCATAGGCAGAACACTCTTTGACATACATCACAACAAGATCTTTTTCAATCCACCATCTAGAATAATGAAGATAAAAATAAACAAATGGGACCTAATTAAACTTAAAAGCTTTTGCACAGCAAAAGAAGCCATAAACAAAACAAAAAGACAACCCTTAGAATGGGAGAAAATATTTGCAAACAAAGCAACTGACAAGGAATTAATCTCCAAAATATACAAATAGCTCATGCAGCTCAATATCAAAAAACAACCCAATCAAAAAATGGGTGGAAGATCTAAATAGGCATTTCCCAAAGATGGTCCAAAAAAACACTTGCAAAGATGCTCAGCATCATTAATTATTAGAGAAATGCAAATCAAAAACTACAATGAGGTATCATCTCACACCAGTCAGAATGGCCATCATCAAAAAATCGATAAACAATAAATGCTGGAGAAAAGAGAACCCTCTTACACTATTGGTGGGAATGTCAATTGGTACAGCCACTATGGAGAACAGTATGGAGGTTTCCTAAAAAACTAAAAATAGAGCTACCATATGAGCCAGAAACCCTACTCCTAGGCATATATCCCAAGAAACCCATAATTTGAAAGGATGCAGCACCCCGATGTTTATGGCAGCTCTCTATACAACAGCCAGAACACGGAAACAACCTAAATGTCCATTGACAGATGAATGGATAAAGAAAATGTGGTACATATATACAGTGGAATATTACTCAGCCATAAAAGGAGCAAAATAATGCCATCATTGTAAAGCAACTCTATTCCAATAAAAAACTTTTTGAAAATGATGGAGTGGGCTCAATAAATCTTTAAGATGTAAAATCTGTAGAACTTGTCAGTTCCTGTTTTCTAGTATGGGTGATGTAAGACTGCTGGGAGAAGGGATACCTAGTTCAGGAAGGTGCTCTCCTACCTGTAGTTTAGAAACTAGGTATATCTGCATAGGCAAACTCAGTGTATACGATGTGTATGCATGAAATGTATAATATGTATGACATCATTTTATTTCTCAAGGCATGGAAGTGCTATTATTCCAGATGCTCTCTTGGGCCTTTTGGAACTATTGAAATTTAAAGACACTGAGACTGTAAGATAATACCAAAATTCAAGAGGGTTGTTTTTTTTTTTTTAACTCCAAAAGGAGACTCTCTAAGTCTCAGCTGCATTTCATTCTCCCCTCACTCTCTTTTTGTCATAAGGTATTTTTAAGTTGCTAAGAGATAATACCATATAAAAATAATATGTTTGATGTGATTTCTTGATTCTCATGATATAGAATACTGTGAATTGTGTGTTTTTAGGGTGCCTTCAAGTCTATGGACCTAAATCGTATCATCAGACTCTTCGAAGAGACTGGTAAAGTAAGCTTTGGGAGAAAATTTCTCCATTTCACTTAGAAACTGTTATTTCCCTGAAAGGTAATATGTACTCCCCTAAATATAAGTCCCATTTCTCCTTTTGTTGACATTTCAAACAGTATGTCTTCTGTTGAAGAA